>NW_010226335.1:1271-67875 GCF_000690775.1 Eurypyga helias
CTCTATGTAAAGGATCTTACCAGTTTCCTTCATGAGAAAACTGTCTAATATAACAAGATTCCCATTATGTGTCACTTTCCAATCTTTTCCTCTGACTGCCTTATCTTTACTATTTCACCTGATATTCAGCACCTTCTTCTTACTCCCTTCTTGGACTTCCCATTTGCCCTAGCTTGTCCCATGCCCTCCAACAGTTCTCATTCTCCACTTGTCCTTTCAAAAGAGAAAAGCTCCAGACTTTACAGTTAAAGAGAGTAATTCCTAAAAAAATTGGTTAACAATCTCTCCTCTTTCCTCATCATCTCCTAGACAGATGATGATACTAGGGAAAATGCTGCCCCTCTGCTGAATGGGGCAGGGGACTTGGTGACAAAGGGCATGGAGAAGGTACTCACTGTCTTGTTGACTGTGGTCTTTACTGGTAAGACATGCCCTGAGCAATCGCAGGTGTCTGAGACTGATGGGGAAGCCTGGAGCAAGGAATACATATCCTTGGTGGAGGAGGATCAGCTTAGGGAACAAACTGGATATGCACGAGTCCATGGGACCTGGTAGGACATATCCACGAGTGCTGAGAGAGCAGGCTCATGTCCTTGTAAGTATTTTTGTATTTTCTTCCATGCTGCTCCCTATAAATATCTATAAAATAACCTCAGTTTTCTCATCCTTTCTCTGCTGTAATATCTAGATAGCACTGAGAAGGGCTAGGCTGCAGATGCTCTATTAGCACTGCCTGTCACACTGACCAGCACTCCCCTATTACATCTATAGGTCTCCATCTGTCTGTCACTACCCATGGCTTCTTGATTTGTACTTAGATGTAAGTCATTTCATGCAGAGAACGTCCATTTTTCTAGAGTGCCTGGCACCATATAAATGAGTCCTTGACTGGGAGTGTAATGCAAATTATCATGCAGTTAATAAAACGAAACAAAAATTAATAATTGACATGTTGCAAAGAAATGAGTGAAATTTCTCACAACTTTGATTAGAGAAATCTAAACAAGAAACATTACAACTATCATAATTTGATTTTAAACAACAAAATATAATTAAACATACCAGGTACTGGAATTAGTACTCACTTTTTGTATTTCCTTCTTAGAAATATCTAGGAACAATCCATCAAACACTTCTTGTAGGACACAATTCTAACATGGACATGCGTTATTCTCAGTCTACCTGTGAAAAGACACACAAAGAAAAAAATCAGTGTCTTGTTTAGTGATTTTTAACTTATTTTTTATGCTAAGTGAAGTTAAACCAGTTGCTAACCATTTGATAGGGCACATAAAAGAGTCATCTATACATCCATCCATCGTTCTTATCATAATGTCACATCAGCATTGTACCAGGGTATGCTTATTCATCCCATGGAAATAAAGGTATTTGTTAAATACAAACTAAGGCTTTCTGTACAGCACTTAGAATTAAATGCCTGTCCTTGGCTAAATGTGCAAACATCCATCCCTTTGCCAAGAGAGTAATGTACCCATTTCTCTATTGTAGTTTCAAGGGTTTACGAATAACCTGGTAGCTGTTCCTTTGCTGTTGTGTGATTTTACTGTCCTCAGAATGTTAAAGAAATTTTCTTATTTATGTGGTTATCCCAAATATTTCCTTCCTTCAATCTTTGACCTTTAACAAAGAGAGAAATTACTAAGATCTTACACAGATGCTTCTTGCTGTTTCCACTCACATCAGTAAATTTTGTCTTATCTGAGTTGCTTGTGGTATCAAAGAGCCCCACTTTAAACGTAATGATGCATTTCTGACAAACCTGTCACACCACAAGCAGGAGGTTCCGAGAAAGTGTAGCACAGCACTGGGTCTTCTCTTTTCTTATGCCTCTCATTAGCTGAGGAGCCTCAATACCCCCTTTCTTTACTTCTTTTCTTGCCTCAAAGTCCCGTAAGGACTGGGGAGGTGAAGAAGCGACCACAGCGACTGGGTGTGCGTGTTTTCACTGAAAGCCACATTTGCCAGGGCCAGCAACCCTCCCAGGCTACCCATGTTGCTTGATTTGCATCTATTTTACATGCACTCTGGTGCACAGGGTCTTGCAGAATTGGAAAATAAAGAAGTCCGAATGACATGGTCGCAGGTTATTATAGAGGTGGGTTTCCGCATCTTTCCTTGGCAACGCTTCTGCATATATGGTTGAAAACTACATTGACCTTTTAATCTTGCCAATTGTAGATTAATTTTGATTCCGAGCTGTCCACTGGAAAGGTTCAAAGGTCACTTTTAAATAGCTGTGCTGCTACATTGCCCTTTACTCCATGGTCCACATCCTCTGGCTTCCTCCCATTAATTCTGCTTCTTGAACATCCCTCCTTTCTGCTGATTCTGTACTCGTACAGATCATTTCTCCCCTACACGCATTTTTTGAAGCTGCATCTCATTTTGGCATTTCCTGCCTAAGGTTTCTAATCTTTCTATCTGCACTGATTTATGCAGTGCTTCCCAATTTGGATCATCTGTGATTTTAATTAACATGTACTCTTTTCCTGTCTTTTGGCTAATGAATGAAGTTGTTTAAAGAAGACTGGACTCAAGACTGCTCCCTGATGTTCCCCCACTAGAAAAAGCATGCGATTCAACGCATTTTCATTTATTATCTCTTTGCTAATGGCCCTGTGGATGGTTTTTAATCAACATCACAGGGTCCTTATCTAAGCCAATCTGAATTAATTTTGTGAGTCTCCTCTCTTGCTGGTGTTCATTTCAAGGAGACGGAAAACATAAGCAGAAGAGGCCATCGCTCACCAGAATGCTTTTCTGGGAGACCTGGAAATGAGGAGGAGGTGAGAATAAATCATTCATTTCCCTCTCCCAGGACTCTGGTACACTTAGGGTCTCCCACTGCCATAATATCTATACTTCTTTCAATTTTTAATATTTGTATTTTTAAAGTACTTGTCAAGGCAAGGAAGTGCTATTATTCCCATCTTTGTGACAAAGCTCCAGCACAGAGAGAATAAGGAGGTGGTCAGCTCTGCTCCTTTAGCAGTCATGGTTACAGATTGAGAGATTATGGTTGCTTTTGCATTTATACTTCTCTTCTGGAAGTTACTGTGCCATGCCTGCTGGTGTATCTCTGTGATGCAAATGCACCACCAAAATAAGTTCATCTCTTCTTTTTAAAAAACACAATAAAATCTATGCTTACATGTCTCTATATACATATCTATATCACGATCTGAAAGACATTTTGAAAGACTGAGCCCAACTAGATCTAAAGTGATGCCAGAAATATGAGGATCAGGTAACCAGAGCATGGAACTGCTTAAACCAGACCAGAAGATACAGAAGAAGACATACAGCGATATCTGTTGGATCTGGTCCTGAAGGTTATTTGGACACCTCCTTCTCACTCAACTGGGTATTCAGATAAATTCACCAAAGCGCTTTCCTTGATGTTAGAAAGTTTGTATTGCATTTCAACTCACACCTGAAAAGTTGAAAATGTGTTCCCCACCCAAGGAATTCTCTCCTTTCCTATCATGAGGATAACAATCTCATGCTATGGAAATTTAAGTTCCAGTCGCTCTCTATGACTGCACTCTTTTGTTCCCCCAAAAGTAGTGTCTCACCCTGTCCACATGCACAATTTCCTCCACTGTCACTTCCTGACAAACAGTTTCAATGAGGTAGGTACCTTATTTTTGGATGAAAATCAAAAGCACCTTTCTGCCACAGAGAAAAGGGTTAGGAAATGCATTTGTAGTACAGACTCACTTTTCATGGGTTATTTGTTTTTGTGAAATATTAATTGATGTTTCTGAATCAGCACTGAAATGTCCTCAAAAACTTCAATATTTTGTGTTTTTGAATAAAACCTAGCAGGATTTTTTTAAAATTACAATTGTGCCTTCATCTCTCCCACCACCCTTACCAATCCAAACCCATGGGGGAAAAAAAGAAAAAAAGGAAGGAAAGAAAAAGAACGAAAAATAAAAAGGATCAAATATTTTCAGGAGCAGCAGCAGTCATAAAGAAACTAATCGTAAGCTAAGAAATGATCTAAGGGAGCACAGAGGGAGGTAAAAACGTGAAGATGACAATTTAGAAAACATTTGCAGGAGCAACGTTTATAAATACTCATTATATTTTTTAAACACATGTCAAAATTAATATGTGTTCTCCCTTCTGCCTTTCTCATTAATATGTTTAGTGCAAAAAGACATGCAGGACAAAATGTTTGTCACCAATATTGTCCTCATATTAGGAAATAATTACACAGCTTTTTCACTCTAAACTTTTAAACATGGCCTAGTTGGAAATGAATTGCCTTTGACTTGCTAAAAATAAGCATAAGAAACTTAATCTAAGTCCATCGACAGTGCAATTTATACTATACACAACCTCAGTGAGGTGTAATTAGCAGTGCATTGCAATAATTTATTATTGGTTTAAAAAGTCTGAACCATCAGGACGTTACAGCAAAATGGGAAAATGGGAAGCTATGTGCCAGACATATTATTCTGGTTTATATTAATTCAGTTATTTTAGCTTTGGTGCACATTCATATATCTGTACAATGCGAATGCTCCATTGAGAAGGATGCTGAATATTGAACCTTTGGCTCAATATGAAATATGAACTCTGAGGCATAGCTGCAATAATACTTCCATTTGCATTATTATGATTAACATTCCCCTGAATAGGAAGCATCCAGCAATATTAATTGCAGAAATAGTGAGATTCCAATTGTCATAAATCACTGTGCAGTGTAAAGCAAACTCTCCAAAAACCTTATAGAAAAACTCTTTTTTTGTGTGTTTTTTTGAGTTAATTTCAACCTCATTTTCACCACGCTTTCCCATTTGTGTCTGTTGACAAGACAGTAATTATGCTTTTTCTCTTGATTAACACATTCTTTTCAGTAAGTTCCCAAACAGCTTTCACATGAAAGGCTGAATTCAACAGAGCATGGTTTTTCTCATTAAAGACTTAGCATTCACCCATAGTTAATTTATCACACAGATACTTCCTGTCTCATAGGAAGAAGGGTGGCCTTGAAGTTAATGCTCTTGATTTGATCAGAATTTTTTTTCCACAGCCGTTGAAATGAATGCCTTTCAAACATGGTGATTATTGAATTCATTTAATAAGTGAAGGTAGAGGGGGAAATGGTAGACAGTTTCTCTACTAAAGCGCAGATCCAATTGACTTAGTATTAAAAAACTTATTTTTTCCTTGAGTACAGAAGGATCTACCTCACAACAGATATACCAGGGAAATTTCTCCTTACTTGAAGTGATATCATCTCTAAATCTATACAAACTTATTGAATCTTTATCTATATAGTTATATCTTTGTATCAAGTCAAGATTTTCCCCTTGACTACCATTTCCTTCTTCAACACTGTTAGCAAAATGGGCAATATTCATTGATTAATCAAAGCAAGCAACCCTGACAGTTGGTGCATCAGATTCCATTTGTAACAGGCGTATGATGCAATGATTTATTTTGATGTATTACACTATACCCTAAAGAGCATCCAAAAATACAAATGCTTTCATTATCAGTGTTGTGAAAACAAGGCATCGGCATCAGGGACCACACACAAGGAGAGAACACTTTCCTGCCACCTGTGTTCTTTAATCCAGGTTTTTGATGGTTGGTTTGTTTTGGGGTTTGCTTGCTTGAGGGCTTATCGGATATGTTATTTCAAAATGTATCACTTATTCAAAAAAGCAACTGAGGGGTCTAAGCAATGTTCAGCAGTGGAAATGGTAGAGATTTTCCTGGCTGGCCTGCTGCTTTGGTCCATCCTTGATTAACTCACAGTAGGTGTGATGTCCCTCATATCCCTGAGTTACTGTGGTACAGATTGAACTCCTAATGACAGTGTCCACTTTGCAAGAAAACACCCCACCTGAGATGGCAGTAATTAGTGCCATCCTCAACAGCACCAGGAATGGTTGTGGACGGCCTGGCTGCTGCTGGGAGGCCGGAGGAAGGAGGTCATGGACATGCCCTCACCAAGGCTGTACGCACTAACCACGCACCTTTGGAAAGGACTGTGTTAGTCCCCATTTCTGTTGGTGTGTTGGTGCTAAAGGATCCTGCAAAGCAGCTAGACGCGTTCTGCAGTCCACTCCATCCTGAAATAATGCTTTTAGCAGACATTTACTATTAAGCACATGCTTAAGTCTCACCAAAGTCAGCAGAACCAATATGTGCCTGATGTCGTGTTCCCTCGGAGCATCGTGGCTGAACAGGGAGAGGCTGATGAGGCACTTATGACCAGGATTAAATAAATACATAAACTGGTTACTGCTGCTTCTGATTGCCTCCATGCTGCACATTCCATCTCTTTTTCCATTATCACCCTCTGCTGTAAGTGAGGACTGGGGGTTTGCTGTCTAATGCAGCACCTAAGCAGGGTGAAGTGGGAAGCAGAGGCAGAAATGAGCTGAAAATCAGAAATGAGCTGAAAATCTTCCTCCCAGATGAAGCCCTGCTCACAGGACAACCTCTCATTACATTGTTCCTCCCATGGAGAATGGAAAGGCATGGCTGATGTATTCAGAGATTGTAGAAATGTTCCAAAAGGCAGCAAATGACACCAGAAGAGAGTCTTGTTGGGCTCTGCAGAGTCAAAGGACATCTTTCTGTAATGCATGTTCCTCTGCAGCGACTGAAGCCCAACCACCACCATAACATTATTGCTCTCTACAACTCCCTGAAAGGAGGGTTCAGAGAGGTGGCGTTGGTCTCTTTTTCCAAGTGACAAGCAATAGGAGAAGAGGAAACGTCCTCAGGTTGCATCAGGGGAGGTTTAGATGAGATATTAAGGAAAATTTCTTCACAGAAAGGGCTGTCAGGCATTGGAACAGGCTGCCCAGAGAGGTGCTAGAGTCCCCATCCCTGGAGAAATTTGAAAGATGTGTAGATGAGGAGCTCAGGGACATGGTTTAGTGATGGTATGAGCAGTGTTAGGTTAATGGTTGGACTTGATGATCTTAAACATCTTTTCCAAACTAAATGATTCTGTGATTCAATAAACAAGTTCCAAACCTGCACATCCTCTCTTTTCCCACCAATTCAACAGCCTGTGTAGAAATATTTACTGGCTTTGGCCTAAAGTCTCATTGCCATACACTGACAGCTTGTCATCAGAAAAAAACCTAATTTTTGTAATTATCATCATGATCATCATCCACACAGTCAGCCCTTGGTGGGAAATACATGGGGAAGGCAGAGCTTAGAAATCTAGCAGGAGGTCTTTCATATCCAGCCCATAACAGGTGACAAGATTTGCCCAGAGGGACCAGAGAGGCTGAGAGAATTGGGCTTGTTCAGCCTGGGGAAGAGAAGGCTCTGGGGAGACCTTATAGCACCTTCCAGTGCCTGAAGGGGCTACAAGAAAGCTGAGAGGGACTTTTTACAAGGGCCTGTAGTGACAGAAGAAAGGGTAATGGGTTTAAACTGAAAGTGGGGAGGTTTAGATTAGATATCAGGAAGAAGTTCTTCCTGGAGAGGGTGGTGAAGCACTGGGACAGGTTGCCCAGAGAAGCTGTGGATGCCCCATCCCTGGAAGTGTTCAAGGCCAGGCTGGATGAGGCTTGGAGCAACCTGGTCTAGTGGAAGGTGTCCCTGCCCATGGCAGGGGAATTGGAACTAGATGATCTTTAAGGTCTCTTCCAACCCAAACCATTCTGTGATTCTGTGATCATACCCAGACACTTACTCAGCTGCGAAAGACTTAAGGCTTGCTGTCCATCCTCTTTTGATAAAAAGGAAACATGGGAGGACCATTACAGGGAGGATGGAGAGTGCAGGCTGAGCTATACTGGCGGAGGAACTGCAGAAGCAGTTAAACCTGGAGACCTGCTCTTTCCAGAAGCACCTCTTCTTCTTAGCCCACACATCAAGTCAATTTTGAACCTCATCAGCCAGGATGGCTCCCAGTAGAGTGAGAGTTTTGCACATCCCAATCTGTTCCAATTGTGTTGTAGGGGTTATTTCACAGTATTTTATCTCTGCTGTTATTTTTTTTAAGAAGGGTGATGCTGGTGTTTAAGCAGTTGGAAGACTGCGTTTATAGAGCAGGTTGGAAAAGGCTACACAGTGGAGGCTTCTCAGAATTAAGATAATTTTCTCAGTGTGTAATAATTTCATGTGAAAAATTGGATTTCTGGGAAATGGTGGCAGAAGTAAAGGGTTCAGAATGTGCCCTGTTGAGCTTTGGCAGAATTACATCTTAGTGTTCATCAAGAATTATTGTTCTGTGCCCTCTGTGTACCAACCTCTTCTTCCTCACTTCTTACAAGATCACCAGATATACTTTGTGCAAAAAAATGTCTTTCATGTTCTACTTTTAATCGTTCTATAGGTCTCATGTCTCATTTGCTTGCATACGCTGTGATCATTGCAGATTTATCTCAGCTCACTTTAGACATCCACATATTAGATGCTGAAAAGCTGTCAACCTAGACTCACTCAGATGTTTAACTTTTAGTTGTGTAAGTTAACAGCCAATGAGTCTCACCCCAAGCTATGTTTTCTCAGTGCAAAAGAGTATCTACCTCTTCAGCCAATAATGGCAATGTTGCCTAGAAAAAGGCTAAGCAGCATTTCGGCAGCAACACCGTTCAAAACGTAACAACTGAGCAAGATAATAAGCCCAGTGAAAACTTTGTCAAGCCAGGAGAACTTGAGGACAGAGTACTCAGTGTTGGTCAACTGGAGCAAAGAAACTTGGCCTTTTTCATCAGTCTGACCTGTAATGACATTCACTGAGTTGCTTCTGCTATGGGAATTTTATTCATTTAACTTAGATTTCAGGTGGGCTAACCAAGTGTACCAAAATGCAACAGCTTCTCTCTCATAGTAAAGTTGGTCCTGAACTTTCAGAGTTTAAAATTAATATACCTATCTGACCGAGGCTTGCAAAGCAGTTTGGAGAACCAGCTTTCACACACATATAAAACCTTTCTTTAGAGTTTACCACAAAATTTGCTTTGAAATGCTCATGACCCATATCACTAAATTCAAAGCATTAACATATGTCTTTTGTGTAATGGTATCTCCAAACTAAATAGTTTCCTTGTCTTTCTTTGGCTTCTGGATCATTTTTTTCAGCTACTCCTTTTTCTGTGGGGAAACAAATATTTTTTTCTCTTGGGTTCATTTCATAACTACAACGACTTATCCTGGCCTATTCGAACTGTATATTAAAAATGTCATTGTAGAAGAAAGAATTGCTGTATTGCCTAGAAATGCATCACAGTAGGTTTCTCAGTTCACCACAGATGTTTCTATAATTGTTGCTCAATTGTCCTGTAATGGCTTCAGGTCTTACGGCACAGACTTCACCAACAATAAAACATAATCTCACTGTCAATACACTTTTCGTTAAAGCTGTTAAATGGAACAATAATCTTTCCCTTTATCCAATGCTGATCTATAATCCAAGACCCTTGAAATGCTTTGCAGTGAAGGGTAATTGCTGCCCCTATTTTTTTTTTTTTTGCCAGTGGGTAGGTAAGCTGACATTGAGAAGTTTACAGAACCACAGCTATTGAGCTCAAGGATGGAAAACTTGACCCTAATAAAGGCTGGCAACTGTGGACTAAGCTATGTGGAGCCCACATTTCTCCTTGACTATAAACACTCCTGCATATCACCTTACACATGCTATCTGGTCATTCTGTAGGTTATTTGTACATCTGACCTTTGACATACTCCAGCTTGAAAACGTTTCATTGGAGGAAAATTGCAACTCCTTGCAATGTTTTTATCCCACTTGCCCCAGATAACATGCTCTCCACAAAAACTCTACTGAAATGTCTGGGTTTGCAAATTTCTCAAGTGTAGAATAAGCGTAAAAAATGCCAGACACAAACGATTAGCAAGGTGTACAAAGCAAAAGCTCCCAGTATAACCATTGTAACAAATTAATGCTACATGAAATGGATATTAAATAATCTTTTAACATATTTTCAAAAGCTGTTTTCTCAGAAATTAAAACATCATGTAGCTGCTGGAGTGGACCAACAGGTAGACTGAGTTAGATAGTTCTGCACTGCTTGGGGGCACATTGTGCCTGAAATGTTTTGCTGAACCTATTCCCTAATTTTTAATTGATTTCCACCAGTAGATTTGTGGCATTAGTGAGAGCGATACTATGTTAACACAGGGCAAGGACACGGTTCCTGAAACCCGGTGCTTCTGGATTGGGAGGATGTGCTCCTCACCCTTGTCTCCTTGCTTCCTGGGGGGGTAACACTGCTGCAGAGGGTGTTGAGAAAGGGGTGCGCTCAAGGTGGACCATGTAGGGACTTCTTCACATACCATCCCCTTTGCCTCTGTCACAGCCTTTCTCCTCCAGCTCAATGCGATCAAACCCCAGCATGTGACAGATCCAAGGAGGAATGGGCAGCGCATCTCCTGGGACTAACCAAGGGTGCTTCTGACCCTGAGAAATGCCACCACCTATCCAAGGCATCTTCTGGGCTAGCAGATCTGACACAGCATTTGAGAAAGACCCGCACCTTTCCAAATCAGCAAGGAGAGGGCAGGACAGATGTTCTAGGACAACCCAAATGAGTCAAAACTTTAATCCATCAGAGAATACATTTATAATTGTATTCTTTCTCCACAGCCTCCACAAGCTACGCCTACCCCCTTACTCCATGCTTAGTAGCTTGTCCTGCTAGCCACCATCCACCATGCACATGTAGGCATGCTGTGATGCCCTCTTTGGAAACCAGGGAAGACTTTGTCTCCTGCATTTAGGTGGGAGTTGTGAGTGGTGGCGTATTGACATTTGAATATCTTTAACAAGGGTCCCCACTTCAAAGGAGCAATCAAGGATTATTTCATTGTGAATGAGATGTATTAAATAATGAAATGAAAATGAAAAGGTCTTAATTTATGGTGACAGAAGATGTCTGTGGCCCCCAAATGCCCTTTTCTCCCTCTGCTGCCTATCCTGGAAGCCTAGAGTGAATAATTTAGGTACTTCTGGAAAGTCCCAAGAATAAGGTTGTATTAAAAAAGGTCAAAGCATACATTTTATTTACGTGGCTAGGCATGCAAACACTAATATACCAACATATATATACACACACATATATATACACATGTAGTAAAATCTTCTATTATGAAAAGAACTACAAATATCAAATGAGGGCTGAACAGCTGGAGTTAGATTGGCATATTGTACCGTACTGAAATGAGTCAGCATAGGAGTATTTAATTTTGTCCTAGTGGCAAAATGTCTCTCCTTCTCAACTGGTAAGTCTAGGGTGGCTGAGCTGCCTTTGCTTTTTTATGGAGTAGTTACTAAGGGATATACGTTTATGAGGAAGATGCTGTGGATCAGAATTGCAGTGTTTTTCTTCATTTCCTCTGAGTAACAAAAAATTAGGTATTACCTACAGAGGAACTCGGACCTCACAATATTCACATCCAAATGCAAAAATCCCATTCAATTCCTACCCCTGCCAGAAACAACTTCTGTGTCATGGGAAAAGCCCCATCACTAACCCTTGCTTCAGACCTTCTTCCTACTCAGTTCCTTAAAAAGATAGGAACACACCTTCTGTGGAGTGCCAGGAGTGCAAGAAGGGACCTGTTTAATGAGATGCTGTAACAGCCTCTCCACCAGACTTGTCATAGTATCTTTATAGCTGTGACTGTACCAGGAATAGTTCACTGGATTATTTTTTTAAGGTATAACCAGCCTCATTATTCTCCACCTCCTGCCCAAAAATCACATTTCAGTATCTATATAATATTTGGAATACCCTGATGGCAATAGCCATGTTCTCTAGGCTATTCCCCAGGACAATATGTTGTACAAATAGCATTAAGGTTTGACTTTGAGCTACTCTTCCTCATTTCATTATTTAATACATCTCAAGAAGGGCTTGAAGCCAATGGTATCATCTTTAGCAAACTGATGGGATCTTTCTCTGCACAATAGAAGTTGAATAAAAGCAAAGGGTCCTCACGCACCCCCTGTGCCCACAATGCAGCCCTGTTCCAGGCAGCTCAGTCCCTCCTGATGATGCTGTGTACTGTAGATCAGCATTTTACTGCTTATCAATAGATCTCCATCATCCTGTGAATGAGAATGACGTTCCTTCAGACCTGTTTTTGTAAAGCAAACCTATATCCATAGGAGCAATTAGTCCCCTGCTGTGAGTTTAGACACGCCAGCTATACTGCAGCTGCTCTCTGTTGCCAGCACTAAATTTTCCTCAGTAGTGGATCAACGTGTTTAAACACTTTGATCTTCTTTATCTCGGCGATGAGATTTGAAAGCCTCCTGGATGAACAAGTTTTCTTTCGGGTACAACTCCATCTCATCCACCATTTCAGTGTTGACCTGAAACTTTTGTGCTTTATTTACTGGAGAGGCGTCGTCTTTTGAAATAGCTTCTCACATCCTCTCAGAAAGACTTCCCCCCCCACCCCTCCCCAACACTAAGCTTAAGTAACGGTACTTCAAACAGCAGATAAGAGGCACAAAGGGGACTCAGTCTTACACACAGTGATTCAGAATCATCTTAATCTCCATCACGCACTTTCCCATTTTCCTTTTAATCTCCCGCAGCACACTGTGTACCAAACACAGCTGAGAACTTGCTATTTAAGCCGCCTTATTACTGTTACGCTATGAAATCTTAACTAATGTTTAGAATATATGAACACAAATAGACCGAAGCGAGAGAACATGCACCTCTGATGTGGGCAGAGTTAGGTAGATGATGGGAGATAAGAATTGGTGTCACCATCCTCTTTCTGCTGGGTTGAAGGCTGCAAGAATTGGGCTTGTTCAGCCTGGAGAAGAGGAGGCTCCGAGGAGACCTCATTGCAGCCTTCCAGTACCTGAAGGGGCCTACAAGGGTGCTGGGAGAGGACTTTTTACAAGGGCCTGTAGTGACAGGACAAGGGGCAACGGGTACAAATTGAAAACAGGGAGGTTTAGATTAGAAATCAGGAAGAAATTCTTCACAGAGAGGGTGGTGAGGCACTGGAACAGGTTGCCCAGCGAAGCTGTGGATGCCCCATCCCTGGATGTCTTCAAGGCCAGGCTGGATGTGGCTTTGAGCTACCTGGTCTAGTGGAAGGTGTCCCTGCCCATGGCAGGGGGGTTGGAACTAGATGATCTTTAAGGTCCCTTCCAACCCAAACCATTCTATGATTCTATGATTCTATGAAGACCACTCTTTTTTCTCACCTCTCCAGGACATAGGGCTGAACAATTAGTAACATGAAACTGCTGAGCAGGAAAAAGCATGGGGTGACTGCCAGGCTCATTCCTCTAACCACTGCAGAATTCCTGATTTCCCTACCCAAACCAACTCTCTGCCCCTTTGAACACCACGGGGTTGGTACAATTGCGAATGGGGAATCCAGCTCATATCTCATTAATGAAATTGGCAATCTGAGCTTTGGACTGTAGATTGATTTAACCCTAACCTGACCTATTTTAATTTCATGTAAAATGTTACCTCCTGTGATAAAGGCAAGAGAGTTACACTGCTCATAAAGCAGATGGGAGAGATGAAGAAGAGACCTTATTGCAGCCTTTCAATACTTTAAGGGGCATTGTAAGAAAGATGGGAACACTCTAGTAGAGACTGTAGTAAAAGGACAAGGGGTAATGGTTTTACACTAAAAGGAAGGAGATTCAGACTAGCAGGAAAAGAATTTTTTTAGGAGAGTGGTGAAACCCTGGCACAGGTTCCTCAGAGAAGCTGTGGATGCCCCATCCCTGGAAAAATTCATGGCCAAGTTGGATGGGGCTCTGAGCAACCTGGTCTAGTTGAAGATGTCCCTGCTCATTGCAGGGATGGTTGGACTAGATGACCTCTAAAGGTCCCTTCCAACCCAATCCATTCTGTGATTCTATGATTCTATAAGGAGTCCAGAGGGTTTAATTGATATTACAACTTTCTGGAAGTTAGGAGTAAATTAAGAGAGGGTTGCACACTTATCAAAATACTTGCTCAGAAATGCAGACGAGGCATCTTCCCTCACTCCAGTCTTTTGGTGCTGGCAGTGACACAGAGCTCTAGAATAAACAGCATAATTAGAGACTATTTTTTCCACGAAGGTTTGCTCCCTAGGCAAGATTTTAACACCACAGTCAGAAGAGTTGATGGCGAGACAAATATCTGAGTCAAAACTTGTGTGAAGATTATTTCTGCTGCGGTTTGAGTGCTCCCACCCTACACCGGCTGGTTTTATTACGCAGGTGGATGGAATGTGCTCTGCTCCATTTCCAAGGGAGCCACACAAGCCCGGCATAAATCAGTCAGCAAGTACCTTGAACCGCACATATTAGGAATGCAAGACAGAAGAATTCCACAATGAAGCATGTTTAGACAAAGAAGCGATTATGGCATGGAGAGGAAAGAAGTGCAAAAATTTCAGCTGGAACCAGGGAAGGAGCACAGTAGCTCAAGGAGGTGGAAAGTCTGATATTATATTTATGCAGCCTCATAAATGGAATGATTTTAATCTCTTGAATATGATATAGCAATATATATTGGAAGTGAGTATCACAAACCGATTCCCAAAGAGGATTTTGGAGACGGGTCTTTGAATACCCATGCCGTTCAGAGAGCCAGATTCTGGTCTCATTTACAAAGGGTCTGCCCAGGTGTGTTTTTATGGATGTCAATGGAGCTAACACTGTGCAACACAGAACAGTGTCAAATGATTCTTAAGTGTCTTGTGCTTGCACTTCAGGAAAAAGCGGGAAGAACAGAGTGGTTTGTATCACTCTTGCTGCAAATTTGTCCATAAAAATGCATTCCCAGTGGGTCAGCACCTGTTTAGATAAATGGTTTACTTAAAATACACAATGCAATAGAGCTCACACATTTATCCATATGGCACTAACACGAACTGCCAGCTGTGGCCAGTCGTCCAATATGTTCTCCCTCCATCTATGACATATGAAACCATACGGAATCATCTATCCATTAGGAAGAGATCATTTTCAGACAGGAAGGTTTTCTGACACAATTATTAGCTGTGGCGTTCTTGACCAGGAACAGGCTGAAATAGGCAGGAAACAAAAAGGGGCTTATGTTGTCTTAAAGGGTCATGTGAAGAATTTTCTGTTTTTAAATCATCTTTCATGCTGGTCCTTTTTTTTTTTTTTTAGAGTGCCTTTTATCTCTCAGCTTAATGTCATTCTGCAGCATGAGTTGCTTTTCTCTCCATCCATTTCTGCGATGAGTGATCATGGCGCATGAGGGCTACCAGTTTCCCCTGAGTTTGGGTTTGATTAGGGCCAGCAGACAGGTACGTGACTTGCTAGGAACAATGTGTTTTAGGATCAAATGCTGCAAACCCTATTTGCAAGCAACTGGTCCCAGAACTGGGACTCAACTGCATTTCCTCCCTAAGTGACCTTCTCCTTGCACACACTGTGGTTTTTGCTCTGAAGCAAAGCTAAACACCTCCTATCAGCATAAAATCAAAGGAAAACAGTGGCAAAACAGAGTCACTGGCTGAATTCAATAATATCTTTATTGAGACAGAAAATCCTATTAAGGCAGTTTGTCTGCTCTCAATCTGGAATAACTCAATTACTCTTGATTTGCACCAATGCAAATGAGATGAGAATCTGCCCCCAGAACACTTGCTAGCTATGCTCATTGACATGATCAGAAGTACAGTGTTCCCTCTAATCAGCCCTGGTTTACCTCTAATGGATATAAGCAGAGACAAGAGCCTCAGGCATTTCAGACTCTGCAGTGAATAGCTGATCCCTGTCTGCCTGTAAAGTATGCAGATTATGTATGGAGACTCTGAGAAGCTTGTTTTGGAAATGGTGTGGCCCCCAGATGAGTCTAAAATCAGGAAATATTTCCTAATACTAACACTCAGATACTGGACCTCTCCCCCCATATGCATTGTACCTCACCTAATCCAGAGGATTCAGAGTTAAATTAGCATGAGATAAAAATCAGTTCTGACCTGTGCTACAGGAAAGACTACCCAAGGAGAGAAAGGTGGCATAATTACTACAATATTTAAAATAATTTTGATCTAGCACCCTGGTACTTGATCTGGGCTCTTACACACTCCAGTGATTCTAGATAGACAGTAGCCAGTACATACCAGTTCAAAACTCAGTTGTGCAAAGTGCAGACTCAATTTGTGATCAGTTACTGTCTTCTGTTTAACTCAGCAGTGACCCATCTCCATTCCTTTTCTTTCCCTTCTCTTTTTATAGGAGCTGGTCACCACTGAAACAACCTGGTCTAGTGGAAGGTGTCCCTGCCCATGGCAGGGGGATGGAACTAGATGGTCTTTAAGGCCCCTTCCAACCCAAACGGTTCTATTATACCATTCTGGGATAGGATAGGACAGGACAGGACAGGACAGGACAGGATAGGATAGGATAGGATAGGGTAGGATATTCTATAACAAGTTTTATGCTGTCCTGCTGACACTGTCAAGTCATGTATTCCGGAAATAAGAGACCAATGATTGCTTGTGGTCCCACCACAACCCACAGTTAAGGCAGTAAATGGGAAACCAAGAAAAAGACTTTGGATTTTTTCCCTAAAGTAATCTTGCACAACAGTAGGTGGGTCTCTGCAAACGCCCAGCTGTTTGGGTGTGTTTCCCATAGGTAAATAATGAATTTTACATGGTATTTCCCTTTTTGTCAGCTGCACCAGGTTCTGCAGAGTCATAGGACAGCAGTGTTCACAGTGATGGTTATCAGAGCACAGGTAAGAAAACACCTTTGCAAGCAGACTAGAAGTTACTCACACCTTAAATGGCCAATTTAACGTGTAGTAAGTGGATGTTTCTGAGAACTTTTTCCTGGCTAGAGGCCCATATGCATCACAACAGATGCAGTAAGCAAGAATTCATATAATACACTTCAGAATATTATAGTTGCCTAATTACATGCAACACAAACCACCTGGTGGGGAACCTTTGCTTAGTTAGTGAAGACGTTGATAAACTAACACTTAAAACTAACATTTAAATAACATTTAAAATCAGATGGCGTGAATGCACCAGTAATTGTCCACTTTGCTGACAAAATCAACAAGGAGGTAATAAACTCAGTCTGGCTAGACAGAGGACTTCCTAGAGAAGCAGGATATATGGATTTGTTTCTTATACCAAATGACCTCTGTATTTTAATCTTTCAAGGGACATTAGCCCACAGTTTTCTAGACCTACTTTGCTGGGAATCCAGTTCAGCTACTAAAGGATGCTGTTGTTCATCTACTGGTCACAACCAGTTGTTTCAGAACTTGTTTCTTTTTCCCATGACCAAGGACATTTCTGTGATGAATCTAATGCTGAGATGTTTCTAAATAAGTTATATTTTCCTGAGCTACAATACTGAGCAGCACTGGTATACTGGCATCTCAGGAGGGTTCTAGTACTTCAGCAGTGCAACCTGAACTTTAAGACCACAGTTTCCTTTTGCAGTCATTTGTTTATTTTTTTGACACTGTGACAATCAACCTCTCCCTGATGATTTGCTTTTCTTTGTGTTCTGTAACCACTTACATCTCAGCAGCATGCCTTTATTATGCATTCCTGACATAGTTTGAAACACCACATACAAGCATCTCAGCACACAAGCAATGTAGCTCAATGCCATGCCATACCATGCCTTGAGAGTTCAAACCATTGCTTTCACAGCTTTAAATCCAACATATCACTTTAGCTCTGACATGTATATCTCTGTTTTAGACTAAAATCTGGATCAGATAGATTCCCAAATCTGCAGAGTTTATTGATTAGGACTATAGAGATCACAATCAATCAGGAAGTGATAAAGCAAGCTAATCCATATGCTTCAATACCTCTACATGTAGAGACAGGTTGTTTAAAACATACAGATCCATAAAAATATTTCACATAGCCACTAAAATTTTATAGAACAATGTTTGCTGCTTCCATAACCAATTTTGAACAAAACATCCCAGAAATTCAGCAAAACTTAGAGGTCGCTGTTCCAACCTGGCATTTTTTCTAGGATTTGATAGGAGCTTCTACACCTACTGCAAATAAGTCCTATGCCATCGGTGCCAACCTAAAAGCGTGTCCTGAGAACATGGTTGATAGTAACAGAATTTCTCATATCCACAAAGCTTTGTGGATATACGAAACACTAAAAAAGCCCAAATGCTGCACAGATAGGCTACAAACCTTGAGTAAGCAGTCTGTTTTACAAAAAGGTTGCCAGCCCAGTTGCAGGAGCCGCAAGCTCCAGAGCTGCCCATCAGACAGTCTCAGGGCCATTGCGTCAAAATCCCGGAGAAAAAGTCAACAGAAGTTGACTGCTTTATTATTTGTCACACCAAGTCTCGAAGGAGATTCTGCAGGACTGTTTATTCTCACACCTTCTCGAGCACCTCTTGTCAGAAGTCGAAGCCAACTTGCCCGTTGGCAGAATGTGGCAGAACCAATATCGAACTCGAACAGGATTTGAATTCCTTATTTCCATTTTAGTTAATGACTGGGAAGAAGATTCCCAAGACACCCTTTAACTAAACTAAACTAAAAGTGATCTTTCAGGCTGCAAAACTAAGGTGCCAGACAGCTACTTTTTGAGATGCCCCTGGCACATTAACTCACCAGAACTGAAGGTAACAAACCAGACCTTTAGACAGGTGGGACCCAACCAGAATTGCCCCAGATTTTCATTACCTTCAGCAGCGCTACATTGACACCAGTGTGGAATTAGAGTGAAGACTAGTTTCTCCCCTTCTGTAGCAGGCAAATGCCTGCCCAGATCTGGGGATGAGACATGTACCGTGCCCAGTGCCACCATTCAACAGATCTATGACTCATTTATGCCTCTTGATTCCTTTCCCACTTGTTGCCTACCGACACGTGATGCCTTCTGGGGCAAGGACTGTCTTACATGCATTTACTTGCGGACTGATATTGCCTGAAACTACAGAAGCATTAAACTGCTGCAGCTGCATTCAAATATAAATACTCCGACAGAAAAATGTTTACACCTGCATATCTTTCCTGTGTGGGAAGGGGAATGAGCTGCAAAAGCAGAAGGTAGGTCTGCTGTGATACAATACTATGGCTTGTGACAGTATAGTTATTTTAGTAGGACTTTTATGTTCTCTGTTGACATAGTTACACTGTTAAAAACTGCCAGTGCTGACCCAGTCTGTGTTGGAGCAGAATCTCTCACAATGCTGCTGATACCCGTGGATGTTACCGTAATGCAAATAATGAATAATAAAAAGCAATAATTGGACATGAACTGCAAGCGCTGTGCTGTCATGGGTAGGCAATATAAATTACTTGCAGAAATTTTTCCTATTCCTCTGTCTTCTGCTCCAGGTGACAAGCTCTTTGTTAACTTTTCTTTCACTGTTAGCAATGAAAATGTGCATATGTGGCAGCTAGTAACTCAAGCTTCCCACGGGGACAGTTAATCCTCGGCTCCTTAGTCCCGTGCTTAGTTCCCTCAGTCACTTTCCCCCCACGGATCCAATAACAGAGCAGGAGAAGACATGCCGGAAAGAGAATGACAGCAATAATTAACCACAAGGAATGGAGAAACAGGACTGGTTAGAAAAAGTAAGAAACAATGGCATGTCAAGCAGCAAAACATCAGCACTTAATGGTTTAAACAAGTAATGTGAAAGCCTTGTTCTTTCTTGTCTAGTGACACAGGAGTCTCCCTATCCACAGAAATCTCTCTCCCTTAAAGGGTACCATTAAACAATCCAATCTTTAATAAGCCACTGGAAACCCAGAGGCACAATACAGACCCCCTTTGTTTATCACAGACCTTATATGCTCAAAGGTCTTCAGATGAATGAGGTGCCAGACAGCAGCCTGGGAAGGCTGGGGGTGTTAACACCCTCCATCAGCTTCACAAAAACCATCACTGCTTTTGCTCAGACTCCATCCTGTCTTTCCCACAGTGGCTGAGGATAATGAGGAAAATTTCCAAAACAATTAAAAATCTGAAACTTCTATTTGAAAGTTTTCTTTCTATTTTTTCTCTGAAAAAAACCCCAACCAAACTTTGATGAATTCAACAATAAAACTCCAAAAGAGTAACTTTCCTACGATGGGGCATCTAGTCCATCTTGGATAACAAAACACTGCAGAGGCAGGATGAAAATGTGTGACCAGCGTAGAGCTTGTTTACCCTCTCTGGCTTGCAGCACGGGGAGCAGATCAAGCATTTCAATCCACAGCAAGTGTTAGAAGAAGAAAATGTAGGTCTGGATATCAGGTCTTTAAGTTTTTTCTTATTTGTAGGCTGAAGATTCAAACCTGTGGCCTCTTAAATAGGGACTTGCCTAAAGCCTGATACAAAGCGCACTGAGTGCTGCTCTAATGCCAGTTCTACACCTGCATGACAGAGCTAGCTCCCACTGGGGCCCCAAATCCACAATAATTTCATGACAAACGTTAGATATAGCTGCAGAGAGGCAGTTTCAAGACTGGGAACTTTTGAAGATCCATCCAAATCCTTGATTAAGACAAGGAAACCCCAAGCTACCTGTTTAATGTTTCCCTTTCAACAGCAAACTAACACAAGGAGGGGGGAATAAATGAGGCTTCCGCGCTTTGCATGAGGGCTAGGTTGGCAAGTTCTGCTCAGGGCTTTCTTCACATCCAGCTCCAAGCACAGCCACCTGGGAGCCACTTGATTTCCAGACTCATGGTCAGACTCATGGCAACCTCCCAAGCACTCATACGCTTGTTCTATGTAAAGAAATCCAGTGCTATCTTTAAAACTGAAGCCACCCAGAGCTCCATCCCATTAGCTCGGCAGGACAGATAAATTCAAAAGCACTTTGGCAGGGAACGAGTATCTGTCACCTTTTCCTTCCATGATGCTGCTCCAAGTAGACTCCTAAGCAAAACCAGTCTTTGATAGGACACTTGGTAAAACGAAAGGGGAATTGAGAAGGTATCTGGGTCTGCTGAAGAATGGGCTGACAATGCACATTATGCCCAGAAAACTCCTTTGAGCTTACACTCCATCAAGCTAGATGATTCCCTTTGTGAAAGGTAATCTAAAAAGGTGGTGAAGCGCATGCAAATAGGTAAGTGAATCCCTGCACAAAGTGCAACCCCTCTCTGAAAGGTGTTAGTGAGAATTAAATGCATGTGGGCTGGATGAAAATTCGTCATTTGCACAAGGGTAGGACTGTATTATTCTTCCTCGATCCTCACACTTGCAGAATAGATTCCCAAAACTTTTAAAGCTGCCAGCGTGGTGTTTACACCTTGCTACAGAGAGCAGTGAGCAGCAGGGTTCATGAGGTCATCATGAAGATCTTCTTCAGGGTAAAATAATCACATAAAAGGGGAAGAGAGAAAACAGGTTGACTGTAAATGTAATAGAAAAATAACACTATGACTTTTCTTGAATTTATGGAGTTAATCTATGAGAACTTACAAAACTGTCAAGCCTCTAAGAAAATCCCTGGTGTAGGATGAGTTTACACACAATCAGTTTGCCATTCCTTGTATTTTCCCCTTCTGACAGACCCCTTAGATGGATTTGCCAGGAAGATGGAGCTGGGCATTTTTGGGGCAAGTCGTCATGGGCAGGGAAGGGTTACAACCACAGATGCCCCACATTTGCAGTGCTTCTCTAAGCCTCTCCTATGCACACAAACAAGACACATGCTGCTTCGCCTCTCTCTTCATGTTAAGAAAGATAAAATCAGGTCACTTAAGACAGGGAGAAGAAAGAATGAAACAAAAAAGAGCTCAGAAATCACCACTAAGGGAACATCCTGTACATGTAACAGTAATGCAAAGGAAGAAAAATTCCTGCACTCAGGCTCCAGTCCTTGCACTGATTCCCTCTGTTGCCATAAGAATGTTTATTTTTCCTTGCTTTTGTTTCCCCACCTACAAAACAGGGACAGTACTTGAATAATCACTTTGCAAAGTGCATGGGAGGATTTGCTGGCTATTATTTGTCATATTATTTGTCATATAAGCAGAGCTATGAAAGTGTGAAGGAGTATTTCTAATAAATAGCTCATTACCTCATACTATTTTTTACTTCAGTTCCTCCAGGAATGTCAATCAAATTTGATTTTTCTACCACACCCCCTCCTTCCCCCAAAAGTGCAGATCCCTTAACCATCTCATCCCTGATGGGCTGTCTTTACCTAAAATTACTTACACACAACACCTGCTTTTAGACGATGTGTTTCTCTTGGTAAGTCATGTATGCGAGTCACAGTGAGCAGCACATTAAACAATAACAGATTGATTTGTATTTTCATAATCTGACCTTGTTTTAGCTGGACAGGCAATGGTGTTTTACATCCCATCCTGCTGCAGACACGACACTGCTGTCAATATCAAAGGACTCCACTGAAGGCTTCAGACTTCTACCACAAAAATGGAGATCAAAATAACTTTAAATACTTTGGGGTATTTAAATAACTTGGAAGTGGCTGAAGCCTTGTTCCTCAGGCTTTAACCTGCACGAGCTTGAGAAATTTTGTGCCCTTTGCAACTATAAGCTGGGGCAAAATTCTTTGCCAGCATACCTAAAGCCTATTTTATTTGTTCTGATCAGATTGACCTGGATTCAGTGGGCTCCCTCCAAGCAAAATTCACTGTACTGTTTGAGGAAAAAAAAGCCCTCACAATATATGCCAGACGTAGTGACCCTCAGCTAAAAAAAATAGATTTTCATCAGCATATTATTTTATTTCTTCAGCTGATTTGCTTTTGTCTCCTGAAAGCCTGTGGGACACAAAGACAGCACTAACTTTCTTCCCCATCACAATGCTCAGTGATAACATTAGCTGACCCACTTCAGCGCTGCAATGAGTTATGCTGTTAAATGACTGAAGGCAAATTGACTCTCCTCTCTTTTCAAAATGCGAGTCTCAATGCATATGAAAAAACTTACTTTGTGTTTTTTTTATCAGTAAGAGTGCTTACCACTTACCAACCAGGGCTTTCTAGGGAGAAGGAAGCTGCCATAAAACCAAGGTAAAGATGGTGAATAGTAATTTAGACTGTTTATTTTGCACCTTACACATGAGAATGGCTGTAATAGGTCTGGATTAACAGTGGAGGGTTGCTGGACAGTGATTTCCTGTCTCTGACCAACTCTCAGTGCAGAAGGACAGGTGTGAATGGATGTGGCACCTGGGCTATGCGGCACAAGTACAACATGACAGTCTCAGAAAGCAGACAAGAAAATGGCAAAAAACAGGGAGGTTTAGATTAGACATCAGGAAGAAATTCTTCATGGAGAGGATGGTGAGGCACTGGGACAGGTTGCCCAGAGAAGCTGTGGATGCCCCATCCCTGGAAGTGTTCAGGGCCAGGCTGGATGAGGCTTGGAGCAACCTGGTCTAGTGGAAGGTGTCCCTGCCCATGGCAGGGGGGTTGGAACTAGATGATCTTTAAGGTCCCTTCCAACCCAAACCATTCTATGATTCTATCATCCAGGTTTATGATGGATTTTCCTAAAGGTGGCCCAACTGCTTGCACAGGAGCAGATTATAGCACAATTTCTTTTCCTGTATTTTCCCATGCCATGTCCATGATAGAACAGAGGGCAGGCCATGGCAGACTTTGCTCACACCAGAACACACTGCTCTGCCCCCCCCTTTTGCATCCTTAGATGTTTAAGTCACTGCACTAGATGACTGCATCCACCCCTATTCCCGTTTTCCTTCATCAGGCTGTGGCAGATGACCTTCTTCCTTTCTCTCTTGTATACAAGGAATGCAGAAACAGAAATAAGTGTTTACTTTCGAACCCTTGTGAGTACTCACAGGTCTCAGTGGCTGCTCATGGCTCTGTGAAGCCTTGGCTCCCACTCCACTTTTCTCTAACACTGCCCAGGTAGGAGGTGGAATTTCCTCCTTCTCCTGTCCTTCTAAGAGGGAAGTGTCACCCTCAGCTAGTCTTGTCATCAAACTTTACTGGCCTTGGAAGTAAATGGTTGCAAATGTGCTGCTTTGAGAAAATAAAGATGCAGTTGGGTAGGCCTATCTCTTCCCCCTTGAAGGCCAGAGAGATATTTGTCTGATATGAGATGAAGAGAAAAACTGGGATGAAAGGCAACTGGCTTTGGGCTTGTTTTAAACAAGCTTCCTCACTGAGTCATTAAATATTCTGATTATTCACTGCAGGGTTGGTTCAGAACTGGATGTGAACGTGTCTTCCGGAGCTAAGGAAGGGTTGGTCTCCATCCATCGCTTACTCGTAACCAGAGGCCCTACTGCATGCTGGCATTTAGTCAGGCAAAACAGAAGGAAGGGAAGGCCATCAATTTGGTTAAATTCATTATCAGTCCATTGTTAATATTCTTAATTGATAATAATGACTTTTTTTTTCCCACATCAGAAGGCACTTCACACCAACAGAGGTTACAATGAGAAGAGGAGAGCAACATTTCCGAGATCAAAGGAGATGTCCCGTATTTTGAATATCAAGCCGGCGGAAGGGAACCTAACTGTATGGGTTGGGAACTCTGACTAGCAGGATGGGGCTTCCAATGACTGCACTATAAACTACATGCTGGGCATGTATTACAGTAATCATGATCACTAGGGACTCACTAATTGGACATTTAAGAGCAGCCACATAAATAAAATGCCTCCAGATTGTACACAGATTACATGCACACATTCAATTCTGTTATGGCTACACTTCCTTCACGATTCCTGTTATATGGCCCATTGATAGGATTTTAAAATTTAATCCCCCAGGCCAGTGAGTGCAGAAAGTACTTCCTAAATAACATATTGCCAATACTGATCTGAATTAAGACAAGCCTGTAAATGCTGTACCATGTAATTGATTTGGGTTTTCACTGTGCTTTTTTTCCCCTTTCTATCCATTCTTCCCAGATGATACAAAACAATAATGGCATTTGGAGGAAAAAAGACAAGGAGATCATTCTTATTTTGGTACTCAATCAAGGAAAAAGACTGATACCTTCGAGGGATTAAAATAACACCATTAAGCAGCTTAAGAACACAATTTTAGTTTTGTGAAAGCAATGATAGTGACAGTTTACATAGGTGGAGTGCCTTTCATTTCAGAAGATCCTGAAGATCTTTACAAACTGAAATTTGTGAAGTGTCATACAACAATCTGACTAGCTTTGGCAACTATGTCTGAACACTCAGCAACAAGACAGTGAATTCTGTTAAAAAAAAAAACGTCAATGTACACTGTGAGTGAAATATATCCACCATCTCAAAATAAATTAATTTTTTTTAGAATCATAGAACAACAGAACGGTTTGGGTTGGAAGGGACCTTAAAGATGATCTAGTTACAACCCCCCTACCATGGGCAGGGACACCTTGCACTAGACCAGGTTGCTCAAAGCCTCATCCAGCCTGGCCTTGAACACTTCCAGGGATGGGGCATCCACAGCTTCTCTGGGCAACCTGTTCCAGTGCCTCACCACCCTCTCCAGGAAGAACTTCTTCCTGATATCCAATCTAAATCTCCCCACTTTCAATTTGTACCCGTTACCCCTTGTCCTGTCACTACAGGCCCTTGTAAAAAGTCCCTCACCCAGCTTCCTTGTAGGCCCATATGGGTTTAATGCCCATATGATACATAAAATATGTCATTGCACTTTGTCCAATTAAGCAATTTTCAGCTCTTCAGCAGATGAAAAAATGAGTCCTCTTTATATATTTTTCTAGACTTGGCAAATACTGAAGTCCAGTTTCAGTTGTGCTTTATAAACTTGTAACTGACAATCAAATAAAAAACCAGCAACCAAAGTTGTTAATTAGTGGTCACCAGGTCTATGGGTTGTTTATTCTCATTTCTAAATAGAATGAATTCAAATTTTCCTGGCAAAGAAAGTCTTAGATTAGAAATCTGCTCTAGATTAGTAAAAATATTATTTTTCAAAATATTTAAAAACTCTAAAACAATGGAGGCATTTTAATCAACTTCAAATAAATGTGTTAGGTTTTCTTCGTTAAGCAGTCTTTCAAATATCTGTTTTAAGTCTGCTTGACACAATACTTCTGCCCTCTATTTTTGGAAGATTAGGTGAATCCCAAATTTATTACACAGCTGCACTGCTTCATTCCTTCTTGCTTCAGGCTGGGAAAAGCATGCCTGAACAGAGCCTGAGCTCTCCTTCAACACTTCTTGGTACATACAGGTGGCACATGAAATGTTGACTGTTTGTTGCTTTAGCTGTAGAAAAGAGCCAAGTGTGGAGGAAATTGTGACCCAGAGAAGAACACTTTGCAGTACTTCTTGGTTCCTTCAGGGCTGTTCTCACTGACTCAGGATGTGCAGCCCTTGCTGAGGGTTGTGCACTAAACTGGGTGACGCTTTCACACTTGGTGGATGTCAGTACAAATCATAGAATCATAGAATCACAGAATGGTTTGGGTTGGAAGGGAACTTAAAGCCCATCTAGTTCCACCCCCCCTGCCATGGGCAGGGACCCCTTCCACTAGACCAGGTTGCTCAAAGCCTCATCCAGCCTGGCCTTGAACACTTCCAGGGATGGGGCATCCACAGCTTCTCTGGGCAACCTGTGCCAGTGCCTCACCACCCTCTCCATGAAGAACTTCTTCCTGATATCCAATTTAAATCTCCCTGCTTTCAATTTAAATCCAGTGAGTCGATGAGTCAATAGGATGTTGCTGACTTGCACCAAGACGGAGCGTAGCCCAGGCTCTAACCCTGATCTTCCAGATGAATGCACGTCTCGTTACAGAAATCACAGGACACATCCGAGCTCTGACACTGACAGGAACCAGGGACTGAGCTCCAGCACTGGCTAACCCATTGCTGGCACTGCTTGGCTGCTGGTGCTCCATAGCTGTGTTTTAGACCACGATAGCCGGATCTCACCAAAAGAAATCTGCTTATGGAGTAGCAGTGAGTATGTGAGTTTCTTGCCACATGGCTATAACTAAGTCCATAGCCCACAACCCACCTACCCCCTTTTTTTTTTTCCCTAACAGCATAGACACTGCTGTAGAGATCACAGACAAGCCATCTGCTTCCAGAGGACGTTTGCCTGAGTGTGCATTTCTCAGTGTCTTCCCTTTTTGTGATCATGTTTATTTTTCCTTTGCCTTTTTTAAATGCATATCCTACAGAAACTGCACCATTGACCTACTTTTAAAAATGTATCATAGAACCCCCTGGTTCTTTGAATGTTTTAATACAGATTTTATGCTGCAAGGGTTAGTCCAATCAGGTAATGGACCAAAGCAAACATTTACTATAGTGTGAGCAAAATGAAAAAACAAAAACAATACATAGATTTTGTCAGGCCTGTGAATAATGCAAACAGTGAGCTGAATTGTGTCAAAACATAAATGAAGCAATGCTTTTTATCCATGCAAATCTTCTGTAGCCAGTCTGAAGTCTCAATCGCAAAGCTTTTTTCTGCAGTATTAAAGAGAAGACCTTCCTTTCACTGCAGAGTGATAAAGAGACACTAAGCCCTGCTCTGTCGTTAGTCACAAGTCATTTTAATGTGGGTCTGCAACAGTGTGAAAGATGACCCGCAAAAGGCAAGTGGCAGGCTATAATTCTGTGTCTTGGAAGGTAACACCGCGATCTACTAGCTGATAATTGACTTTCCTGTTATACACTTACCATCTGTAACACTTTTAGACCCTCAGTGGGTGCTTACGAGCAGCACGTGTGTCAATGCCGCGATAGGGACAGAGCAGTAAGCTGCCCATAGTGTGGAAACGACTGTCCCGTCCCGTCTGAAAGCAGCAACAGGCACGTAGCTGTGAACCCAATTCCAGCTGCCAGTCACAAGCCACTAATTATTGTTCTTTTATATAATACGAGCACTATCTGGCCTCAAAACTGACTGTGATACTGCTGCAGAAACACAGTGTAAGATACTGTCTTTGCCCTGAAGAATTTATAATCTGAACAAGCAAGGGGCTTGAGGAATAAGGCTGCAAGAACTTGGCTTGTTCAGCCTGGAGAAGGGTCCGAGGAGACCTCATTGCAGCTTTCCAGTACCTGAAGGGGCTACAAGGAAGTGGGGATGGGACTATTTACAAGGGCCTGTAGTGACAGGACAAGGGGCAATGGGTACAAATTGAAAACGGGGAGGTTTAGATTCAATATCAGGAAGAAATTCTTCCCGCAGAGGGTGGGGAGGCAGTGGAACAGGTTGCCCAGAGAAGCTGTGGATGCCCCATCCCTGGAAGTGTCCAAGGCCAGGCTGGATGAGGCTTGGAGCAACCTGGTCTAATGGAAGGTGTCCCTGCCCATGGCAGGGGGGGTTGGAACTAGATGATCTTTAAGGTCCCTTCCAACCCTAACCATTCTATGATTCTATGATTCTATGAATATTTGGGAAATACCACGACATCTGTGCCCTGTTTTCAAACACCTCCCTAAGCACTGACAAGTGGCTACTCTCAGAGACAGATACAAGGCTAGATGGACCTTTGATTCACCTAGTCTGAGCCTTAAGAGCAGCCAGGGGAAATCCACACACTAAGAACTGAAGCGATCTGGCCAGAGCCAGGTCATTAGCTAAACAGGGCAGAGGGCCCAGGGGTTGCAACCCGGAGCCTGGGTACTGTTGCAGTGCATCCAGTTGGGTCTCCTCCTCCTCCCTGGGCTCTGCAGACAGCCTAATGGGACTTGTGTCTTCTTTCTTTAGGAAGGGATTTCCAGACTGCAGCAGGAGCACTGACACAGACATTTCCTGGGCTGCTTTTTCATCTGTGACATTGCAGGGTGGCAGGACCAGCCGCAAAAGGCAGCCTGGTTAACATGGCTAAAGAAGCGATCTGCGGGTACCTGCTCAGAGCAAGCAGTGATACGTTCACACGCATAGTCCAGTTACATCCCACTCGTGGAGTTTGATATTCCCCTCTGTGTGATGAGACAGCCCTTAAGGCAGCGCTGCTGAAGGCAGCACAGACTGCAGACTGCTCCTCCACAGATTTAGGCAGGGAAGGAGTAGTGCCAGAGTAGGCTGAGAAGGCAAAATAGAGCTGGGTATTTCTGTACTGCTCCCTGCTAGCCTGGGGGAAGGTATAACCGGTACAAGAACATGAGCTCGTGGCATTACTCAGTTTCAGAAATGCAAGAACGGATCAAGCCTTGGCATTATGCTGCTTTGCTGCCCTGATAAAGGGTGTCTCCCACCTGTGATTCCTAGTTCGTGCTGTAATCCTCATCTGCCTTAGTGTGTTATGTTTTGGATACAGACCTGAAAGTTGTGTTGGTATCTGGTTTTCAATAGTTTCCCCAGACATACCTAGGAGGTAATTTTGCTCTGGTTTATTTAGTAATTTTAATACAGAACCTCTTCCTAAGACAACTAGATGTGTTCATTTCTGGAGGCTGGAGAGGGAAGGGGCAGAGAAAAGGGATGGGAAGATTTAGCAAAATCTACATTAAAAAAATGCTAAAACCCACCAGATATATGGACCCATTTTGTCTCATTCTTCTTTTGTTTCTTTAACATGAAGGATGAACTAACACTGATTTTTATCTGGTAACTCATTTCGGATGTTGAATATGTGATGAATCCAAAAGCAGTAATTTTTATTATTCTAATTTTCCATTACTAAACTGAGTTTCAGCAAAGCAAGCTGGTGGATGTAGAAAAATGTCTCCAGCCAGTTTCAGTGCTGAATTAGACCATGAAATTATAAATACTATAGTCATGTCTTCTATAAGCACGTGAAAATATATCTGTAAAACAGTTTGGTTTTGGGACACAGCTGAACTTGGGCATCTGAATGTAGTTTAGAAGGACTTCACGTGAATGTCTGCATGGGAGGAAGAAAAAAATTGAGAAGTGGGTGATGATCTGTGAGCAGCCAACGTAGACCTGCAACTGGCTTGAAGTTCTCCATTATTTAACTCCATCACATCTGTCTTCTTGGAATTAGGTGCTCCTAAATGCTTGTGAAGAACTGCAGCTATTTGAAATCATGATAGCAAATGGAAAACCATCCCCTCACCTTGAATGCACGAATCAATATTGATCCCCTTTACCATGTGGTAGCAGATTTCAAGGTCATTCTCTCGCTGACAGTGTGGAGCCAAGATGCATACTGCAGTGCAAAGCTTCTATTTTCAATTTTCCTCATTTATCTGGAGCAAAATATGTACGAGCTGTATCTCAGCAATTCCCTTTTCCCCAATCAACTCAGATATCACAATCCTGAAACTCAACAACTTTTGATCTCCATTGATCTCTTAATGTCTTCTCTCCTTTAATCTGTTTCTCTTCCCAGTCTCTTCTCTTTTAAACTCCCTAATTCCCTCACCCCAAAACAGGGCCCATACTAACATTTCTGCCACAACTACTCAAGATTTTTGAATTCAAGTTCAGTCCACCAGTGGGAAAAATTACGTGTCACTGCTGCAGTCTAAAATTAGGAAAACACATTTTTATGTGCAGAATCCAGAGCAGAGCCGTATTTGTATTAGCTACTGATATACCTACCTTCATCTTTTCAGCCATGATGTGTTTTAGTATTGACAAATGGCAAACTAAGTCAGGGTTTCTGGAGAGATGTTCCTCAGTCAGTCATTAAACAAAACCTAATTTGGGCTGCCTTATGAGATCTAGAGCTCACTGGGAAAAAACAAGGATTCATGGAATTCCAGCATTTTTTGCCTTGTTCAATTTTACTCTAAAAAAATATCACATGAAGCTTAAATAACATATTAAAACTATGCAATTCTTTAAAACAATGCTTGTTAAATTTGAACATATTACTTGTGGGTTGTTATTTTTTTTTCTAGTCATATTTTTCATTTACTTAGGAAAAAAGATTTCTCTACACAGGATGTCACTTGTTGCAGGGAAACAGTAAAACTTTGTTGTTATGGGTCCTTTGACTTCTAGAGCTCCATGGTGTGAGAAGATTTATTCCATTTAGGGGAACCAAACTGTGACAATCATTTTGTTCTGGGACAGAGCGCTTCTGCCTGGTGCCTTTGAAGGTCTGGTGGCCTAAATTCAAGCATGTCTGAAAAACATTTATAGAATCATACAATCACAGAATGTTTTGGGTTGGAAGAGACCTTAAAGATCATCTGGTTCCAACTCCCCTGCCATGGGTAGGGACCCCTTCCACTAGACCAGGTTGCTCCAAGCCTCATCCAGCCTGGCCTTGAACACTCCCAGGGATGGGGCATCCACAGCTTCTCTGGGCACCCTGTTCCAGTGCCTCCCCACTCTCTGCGGGAAGACTTTCCTCCTGATATCCAATCTGAATCTACCCACTTTCAATTTAAACCCATTACTCCTTGTCCTGTCACTACAGGCCCTTGTAAAAAGTCTTCCCCAGCTTTCTTGTTGTCCCTTTCAGGTGCTATAGGTTCTCCCCGAGCCTTCTCTTCTCCAGGTTGACCAAGCCCAATTCTCTTAGCCTGTCCCCCTAGGAGATGTGCTCCAGGCCTCCAATCAACTCATTTGCCTCCTCTGGACTTGCTCCAACCAGTTGATATGCTTCTTTTGTTGAGGGCTCTAGAGCTGGATGCATAACTGCAGATGAGGTCTCACCAGAGCTGAGTAGAGGTGAAGAATCCCCTCCCTTGATCTACTGGCCACGCTGCTCTAGATACAGCCCAGGATAAGATTGGCTTCCTGAGCTGCAAGTGCATATTGCTGGCTAATACTGAGCTTCTCACCAATGAACACCCATAAATCATTCTCCTCGGAGCTGCTCTCTATCCATTCTCCACCCAGCCTGTCCTTGTGCTTGGGATTGCCCCAACCCAGGTGCAGGAACTGGCCTTGTTGAACTTCATGACGTTGGCAGGGGCCCACCTCTCCAGCCTGTCCAGGTCCCTCTGGATGGCATCCCTTCCCTCCAGCGTGTTGACCACACAGCACAGCTTGGTGACGCTTTCTTTGTAAGTGGACTTTTTTTTTTATAAAACATGGCTATTGAGCCGGGAGTTGCAATGGCAAGGGAAGGCATTGAACACTGGGTGTGTAATTTTCTAATGCATGTTGGCATAGATTTTTATAAACATGTATTCACACATATAAAATTATATTTATAAATAAGCGTTATATATAATGTGTATGTACAGCAGTTGTCTACGTACAGAAATATGAACAAATATGTATTTATATGTATGTAAATAGGGCATGATTTGCTGTTATGAATCTATACCAGCAAGACCTGTTGCAATGATATAGTTGCAACACTTCAAACCACTTCTGTAACTAGGATAAAAAAAGCATTCAGGGAGCTAGTGCTAAACTGAATGGTCAAAATCACTTGCCAGTATAAACATATGTCTTCATAAAACAAGTTTGAAAGTACAGCTACACTAGCAAATCTGTCCTTAGGTAGACCATGCTTATGCCCTCAAAGAAAAACAAGCCCCATGGATGTCTCTAAATTTGTGACATGTACCAGTATATTTTCTTTTCCTACCAGAAAAAAAATGAGTCCTAGGCTTTTCAGACCTACTTAAGAGAGTGCACATACCCACTTCCCTTTCACTTTTGTGGCCATTCTGAATTAATCTCTAGAATTCTACCCTGCACTCCCAAAGAACCATGAATTTGTGATAAACTAAATCAGTCTTAGCCCTTAGGATCAATGATAAACCCAAGGAGAGGCATTTCAAGACCTTTGGAAACACAGCAGGTGTTTGCAGGTAAGAGGTACTACACCTTAGGAGGAACACTTCTTTCTCTTGACCAGGATGGCTTTGGCCATCAAGAGGTGAAGATCACTGGGAGAATCCTGTCAGCTTTTGAGCAACTCTCTGCAGCTGGCCCGGAAGTCACTTACATGTCATTCATGGTACTCAGTGCCATTCTATTGCCCTTGACTACAATTCACAGTGCTCAGAAGTGAGAGAGTTCTCCTGCACTCTGCCCAGAAGAGCAAGCAAATGCGGAGAGACAAAAGTACTTTGCCCAAGGTCACTCTTCAGGTTGAAACTCAAAATTAGAGTGTTTATCTACATGTGCTGTACCCTGGAGAAGAACTGAAGCCTCTGGCTAAGCAAGGGAACACAGGAACAGCCCAGTTTCCAGCTAAAATCTCAACCTGGCCAATGTGCAGCAGTTGTGTTCGAACACACAGCCATGCTCTGAGCCTTCCCTGTTGATTAATGCATGTTTAACACATCACCAGTGAATGCTTCATGAAACTTTTCATTAATCATTAAATTAATTTCCACTTTGATTTCATTTTCTCTTTCTAGAGAACGTCCCTGTTCTTGAGATACCTAAACATATCCTGATTTCCAATGAAGCCACTAAGAGAAAAGCTTATTAGCTGCTTTTCAATTTGGAGCAATAAACCTCTTGCAGGTCTCAACTAAGTTTGGCATTTCCTGATGGTTTGTTGGTTTAAGCAGAACTCATGCTCTCAAGAAAAACAAAGTGGTAACAAAGCCACAGAGAAGCGAAAGGACTTGTCTAGGATCTTTTTCCAGTAGTGGGTTTTTTCCAACAATTTCTTTGTAATTTTTCCTTGTTTTTTTTAGTGGAGACAGAGACCACCTAAATCACCTGATTTTCACATCGCTGAGATGTCTAATAATCCACATACCCTGCCTGCCTCTTGTGGTGAGGACCATGCAGGATTTGTCCCTAGATGAGCAGGGAACAAAGAGCTGTGGGTTATTCTAAGGTCTCCTGCCATGCTTAGGCATCCTCAATGAAGCTAAGGCAGTCTCTGAGGTCCCTTGCTAGATTTAGCAATCCTACCTAGGCTCCTCAACCGATTCACCCTCTACCACAAAGCCATTTCTGTCCCGCTCCCATCCTTTATACAACAGAATTCATTTTCCCATTTGGTATTTTATTTTGATGTTCCAGGCATAAAAAAGCAAATGGTTCCCTCAAGCCATTTCCTCTCTATGAAACTGTGAAATTGCTTTGCAATTTTGGAGCAGTTTAAAATGCATTGTTATATTGAGAAAGAAAAGGGGAGGAGGGGAGAAGCTTCTTTTCAAACTTTGAGTACTGAATGCTATAGGAAAACCAGATTGAAATTCTTCAAATAAGGATTACATAGCTTCTGCAGTTATCAAGGCGGATGGCTCCCTATTTGCATACTGCCATCTATATAAAAGAAATGAGACTCAACGGTTTTATTATAATTATATAGCTTGGTTTTTAGTATTAATAAGCCTATTGTTAGCACCACTGCCTTTCGAAAAAACCTCCACGTTTCTGTCATACAAACTGAAATATTGGAATTTATTTTTAAGGCATGTACTAAAAAACTAAATCCTTTCCAAAGACTCTCCTTGGTTTGCAGCTCAGCACTCAACTGAGCGTGCCGGAGATTATCACCAAGGACTGTGTTTGATCATTGGGTTTTTCAATACTCCCTCGCTCGCTGACTGCTGCTCAGGATGCAGAGTGCTTTATTTAAAATTCACAGCGGAAGGGAGATGCATACTTTAAAGATGGTATCAGTGCCATATTCTGTGGGACTTCAGGCAGTTCCTAGGTGCCGGTGTTGATGTTCTATTAAAATGGAGCATCCTTCATTGAACCACAAAAGAAGGTGACTGATAATTAAGGTGAAAATGCTGCTCTCCTGTCTATGCTGCAGGACTCTTATCAGACATGTGAACTCTTATCAGGCGCCCTCTTATCTCTCGTCCTGTGCATCCTGTGCTGGAATCCCACACCGAACTCCCATCGAGATCAATGGGAGCTCCACTCTGGATGTGAAAGCACAATAGCCAGTGGAGTCTCCTGAGCGTGGCTCTGCAAGCACAACGTGTTCGTAGGGACATGGTAAGCAGAGGAAATATGTAAATAGCTTTTGAGTCTGACACAATATATATATGTGCTGTTCATATTTAGCAAAGGTGTTCATTTGGTGTCATAGCCAGAAGGAGAAGCTAAGGCTTAAAGCTGAAATGCTTCAGCTTTGGATATGCACAGGGACAGATTCTGATGGGGTGGAAAAAAGTTTTTCTCCCAGGGTAGAAAAATGTAAAGAAACCTGTGACTCAGTTTCAGAGACTTTTTGCATAGGAAAAACAGAAGCACAACTTTTTCAAGCAGATAATACAAGGGAGCTTTGTGGAGAAGGTCACAATCATAAAAGCAGGGGTTTATCTAAGCTAAATGTCTGCATGTCAGTCACTTCAACTTCAGAAATATCAGCAGGTCCTATTTGCCATCTCTGTGGCTGATCTCAATCCATTTCTCATAGGCGCAGTGATAGAAGCGAGTCTTCAGGGAGAGGTTGCAGAAGGACAGATATTGGAGGTATTTGGGGGAGGTGAGGGGGAGGCTTTAAGCACCACAAGAGATTTGAACATCAGGTGGTGTGAAAGGGAGCTGTCAAAAGAGATAAAAGGTGGATGAAGGAGAATGGGAGAGAGCTGTTTTACAGCCAAACAACAGGAAAGAGACATTTCTAGAGCAGGCAGAAAACGCAGGTATGTGATGTGGCTGGGAAGAGGTTACTGTAATCAAGAAAGGAGAAACTGAAGCTTCACAGCAACTTTCTTAAAAGTATCAAGCCCACAAGAACATAATTCTGAATGAAATTTTGATAATACCCTTTTGTTAGGATTTTACCCTAAGATCTCACTCGGATGCCTCTGGATGCTTTGAATTCCCCTTAAACCCTGAAATTAGGCACAAGTGTAAGAAATTCAGGCCCTAAACTTTTTCAGTTCACATAAACCTCTATCTTCAAACCACTGAACCACATGTACATTTTTGAAGAGCCATAGTGTAGGAGTTATTAGACATCTGACCCTTCCATAAAGCTTTTCACAGACACCACATGACTACAACACTGCCTGATGCTTGAAAAACTTACTCCTAAGATTTAATCCTCTCCACAAAAACGGTTCTAGCTCATTCTTCATCTACCATGAAAAAGACCTCAAGTCTAGATTTATCATCTTCCTGTGTACTTGTCAGCTCACATTATCCTGACAAAATACAAAAAAAACTTGAACACATACCCTCTAGTAAAGAATTCATAGACTCCCAATGTGGGAAGGATTAAGCATCATAATAGCCAAACCAAACAATTTCTTAGGGGCTTCATATAACGTCTGTCAAACATGTTTCATAGCTCTGAGAAGAAAAACAAATGCAAATGTAAATCACCTCTAGGAAAGGCAACTTCTTCTAGGTGTCCAAAACCACTAAATTTATTTTCATTTGAGCAGAGTCCACAAGCTTTCACCATCTACAGAACCACGAGATGATGGAGAGTACTGACTGTTTGGCATGTTTGTATCAAAGGCTCCCAAGGCAGTTTACTAAACTGAGGGTACTTTAATAAAAATCAACACAACTGAAAGAACTTGAGCAAAGAAGGAAAAAATAGGATTGAGGTTTTGACCCCTGCTGAAGAAACTCCATTTTCTGCATCTTCCACTATCACATTTAAAGAATTATGCCTTTAACATAACATGTGAACACTTGCACCCAAACTGCCATCCAACATAATATACATTTATTAGCTACATGCTCTGGAATCATAGAATCATTTAGGTTGGAACAGACCTTTAATACCATCAAAACCATTAACCTAACACTGCCAAGTCCACCGCTAAACCATCTCCTTCAGCACCACGCCTCTCAAATCCCTCCTGGGACGGTGACTCCACCACCTCCCTGGACAGCCTGTTTCAATGCCTGACAACCCTTTCCATGAAGAAATTTTTCATAATATCCAATCTAAACTTCCCCTAGTGCAAAGGCTACTCCCTCTTGTCACTGGGACACCCACCTCACTACAACCTCTTTTCAGGTAGTTGTAGGGAGCGATAAGGTCTCCCCTGAGCCTCCTATAATCCAGACTAAAGCCAAAATTACTTAGCCAAAATGAACATCAGACATAGACATTTAATTACAAGATAGTTTGGAAGAATCCAGACATACAATATCATTGACGCACTGAGGAAGCAGTAGGTATGGTGAACTGAATTACAGAAGAAACTGCACACAACTGGCTAAAGAAGACCTTGTTCTTTGTCATATTTCTCAGACACACTTAAATCAACAAATTCCTTCCAGTATCAAAGAAAAGAGCTCAGGTCCTGTTTCCATGCCAACTTTAAAGGTCTGTTCCTTCATTACAGGGTTAACTTGTATCACAAAGCAGTATCTATGGTATGGAGTGAAATAATCTGCTGGCAGAGGGATTATCAAAAGAAGAAAGAATAAAATGTACTGGCTGAATGCAGAAGATAAATAAATTCAGACTAAAATTATTTAATCTCACAAAACAGTAAGAATAGTAAGAATTTGCCAAAAGTTCCAGGGGAATAGCCAATAATGGATGAGAAATAGCCAATTGGCTGAGAAATTCTCCACCACACAAATACAAACTGTGTTGCAGTTCAGACAGGAAGCTGCTCAGGGAATGCTGTAGTCCTTGTGATGAAATAGATATCAACTGTGCACTCTTCTGTTTTTCTTGAGTCCCTAGCTTGAACGAGTCTATGAGACAGAGCGCTCCTGTTCACACTCACTCTTTGTTAGACCTTGCAACAACCTTTATGCATCTGCTCCCCTCCATCTCTTATCCTGCTTATGGCTGAGGACTCTTCTGGGAACACTATGTCTGTAAATGTGTCTACACCTCAGAGACGTGCTCCTGTGCGGGGTGGTGTATCTAAGCATTCCTGTAATTTCAGTGGAATTCATTTGTAACACCTCTTTTTTTTTCCCTGTTCCTCTTCCAGTGGTATCTCCCAGCGACTTTCCCTATGTTAGTTAATGCAGCAAATGAGATTACACTGTCTGCTCCGGTTGATACGCTCAGACAGCATGCTGCCCATGTTATCAGTGTCACTCTCCACCATCCTCCCTCCTTCTCGCTAACTTAAACCTTTCAAAACCACTAGCCAACGTAGTCTGATCTATTACTAATCTCTGACAAATCCTTCGTTAATCCTTCCTCACTTGTGGTCTAATCAGTTCCTTTCAAACCCAATAGGAATTTGACTCAACAAGGACAGCGATGCACAGGCAGTGTTTGAATATGGGGTGAAAAAAGATCTGATTCTTGCTCAACTGAATTTCAGAGAAATAGACAGACCAAGTTGCTTGTTAACTTCTAGAGAATTAATGAAACAATTGTGCATGTGATTTGTAACATACTGTTGTGTGAGAGAGTGCTTTTCTGGAGTAGGTGGATAAACTCTTTAAAAAACCTGTCTTAGGCCATCAGGCTGGTAGAGTCGGTACGTGAGATGTGCACGTGGAATAAAAGATTCATGTGCTTTGCTATAAGAATGATAAAGCTGGCCTTCAAACACACCACATCTTTTGTTAGACAGCAATAGGGATTCTATGAGAACTAATAATTTAGTAACTTTAATTTCCTTTTCTAACCTGTTTTTCTCCATAGGCTGTTAGCAAATATTTTCTAATATGAAATTTTAAAAAGTCACCCTCTCACATTTTTTTTTCAACTTTTCAGATTTGTTCCTTGTTATTTTTTTGTGCTTCATTTTATAGTAGCTATCAAGAAGAGCAATCTGAAACCAAGGTTTTCTTACTCTGTATGCCAGACAGACAAATATTTCAAAAAAATATTCTGCACACCGTATGTAGCGTCTGGATCGGAGAAAAAATTAAATAAACAGAGGAAGAAGAAGGGTGAAAATGAGGGAGTGAGATCACAAAATGAGAAAATTATCTGGCACAATGAGTTTCAATTTATTTTTCAGTGCATTAGTGTGAAAAGGTGCTATTAACAATCACAAAAATCTCTGTGCTCCGATAGTTGTCACATTGCTTTATTCAAGAGTGCAGTTGGTACCTGAAATCTAAGAGCCAAAAAAATCTGAGTGAAACTCCAAGTATAAGGACACTCCTGGTTTTCACTTTGGAGTTAATCATTTTGTATCATGCAAATTTCATCACTGTGCCTAAAGACTAAAATATTTTTGTTATTATGTATCAAAAAAATGTAAAGATTAAGTGATGTAGACAGGATTACACAGAGAAGTTGGTGGAGTAAGTAGAATCCAATCTTCAAGCTTGTTCTTTATATTACAAGATTCTCTTGCTTTAAAAAATATCAGGGAAAGTATACAAACAAAAAATGGGGAATTATCCTAACAACTAAAAGTCAGTCATGCTTTCCAAAACAATTGACATTCTACATTTTGCAGAGCAGAGGGACTCTTCTAGACACATGTGCTTACTTGCTAACTTGCAGAAATTGTAAGGCACAAATAAAAATTCACTATAATCTGCTGTGGTGTATCTCACTCACAGGTTTTTGCTTAAATAACATAAAATTCCATCTGAATCACTGGAGAATTATTTAAAGTGACTGAGAATACATCCTTGTGGTGTGGTTAAGTGTCATCTTCCTTTTACAGATGGGGAAATAGAGGAATAGAAAAATCAAGTGTTAACCTTATTCAAGGAAAAAAGTGAGATTTTCACATCTAGAAACAAAACCTACTTCTTTTCCTTGAGTTCTGTGCCCTAAAACATTTTAAGTAGTGTGTGTGACTGTAGTGTGTCTGAAAAAAAAAATGATCCCTAAATACAAGGACCAATGATAATAGTTTTGTCTTGATTAAAAGTCTAATGTTCCCTTATTGAAAATCCATTGAAGTGTAATTAGGTTTCTGCAGAAATGATGCTAACCACTATTTTTATTAAATAAACACTTACTACAGGACTTTTTGAAGCATCCTGTAAGATTCCATACAAGAGTTATGACTCTATATATTTACTCCAGAAAAGCATTTATTTTAAACTATAAAAGTAAAGGCACAGAAAGCAAGTTAACAACATACTAAGTTCAGTGCAAATTTCCCACATTGACAAAAATACAGGAGACCACTTTCCTAAACTCTCCCATGAGAAAAGTTCTAGACATGAAACGTCTCTTCCCTGTTGCATATGTTCCCAGAGAATTAGCATTAAGGCTACCAAAGCCCTTTTCTATCCTTCCCCATACCGCTGGATTCAGTTCATGGAAATGGCACCTTGTTCTTGCTTCCTTACGTTGTAATGATCAGTCTTGACACGGGTTTTCAAGACGGGGGGGAGCAGTCATGGCTATGGGCAAAATCACAGCTTCTGAACTTCATGCTTGTCAATAGCTGTTTTAGTTTGCATTGCCATACTAATGTGCCTTATAAATATTCCCCGGGGCTCTCCACACCACCACGTTACTGTTGTCTTATTCATCAATACAGTCAAAACAGAAGCAGATGCTGTCAGTTAAGGTCAAGGCATGCTTCTTCTAGATCTCTGGAATGAAAAGGATGCCATCTCGTCTTATAAAAGAAGGAAATATTCAGTATTCATTTAATAAGTAACTCTCGGGGCTCAGAGATGTGCCGCGATGACCCCAATAATTAACCGCAACAGCTGTACGGAGATTCACCCTTCACGCCATCCTCTCCGCTCTCCCCCTTTCACTTGCTCTTTTCTCCCGGAGTCCTTTTAGCGCTTGGCACCCACGCCGCCACACTGTCTGCAGGCCATGTCGCGCAAGGTGGCATCTCAAGGGATAGGAAATGACAGCGCAGCCTTCACCCCAAACGAATGAAAAAACAAGGGAAAGACTGGACTGTGAAAGGCATGGGGAAAGGCAGCCCCTACTTATCTACAGGATGGATGAGGATGGAGGTACTGCTGGCTGGAGCTTTCCCAGCATTTCCTGGATTTAAATCTCCAGCACTAGAGACATTTGTGAAGGTGCTTGCACGGTTTAGCAGACCAGTTCTTAGCTTCCTCTTTTTAATTTTTGAAAGATTTCATCCTAAAGCAGTGCACCCTCTTGGGACCGGATCTTAAAACAAACTGGATTTACATTAAGCTTGAAATTACATGCTACTATATACCAACAAACACAGGCCAAAAATTCCCACCGCTCTTTAACTCCTTTGAAAATCTTGCTCTGAGCTTCACACTGGAAATCAGTGACTTTGAACATTATGGTCAGTGTGTTTCTATTTAGGCGCTGATGTGGGATTGATTCAGAAACCAAGGGGAGCCAAACACTTCAAAATATAGCTCCAGGGAAGAGTCATTTTTCACAAAGTCCTTGGCTTTTCTGCTAACACTAGTGATAAAGCAGACATCTGGTGTGTGCATGGATTTCTGCGTTACGTGCCCTCGTGTTTGTGCAGACGTGATGGCGTTGCCCAGAGATGTTGTCTTCTCAGAGGTTGCCCTTGTGCATCTTCATAAGGAAGCTTGTTTTATGAGCAGAATCACAGAATCATAGAATCAGAGAAGGGTTTGGGTTGGAAGGGACCTTAAAGATCATCTAGTTCCAACCCCCCTGCCATGGGCAGGGACACCTTCCACTAGACCAGGTTGCTCCAAGCCTCATCCAGCCTGGCCTTGGACACTTCCAGGGATGGGGCATCCACAACATCTCTGGGCAACCTGGGCAAGGAGTAGCCCCTCCTTGCTCTCCCTGCCTCAGCTATCACCACCAAACTTATTCCTGGGACAACCATCCTGTTTAATGGAGAAATTCTACTGCAGTGGATTATCACCTGACTTTAAATATACTACAGCAGTAGCAAATAAGCAGCTTACTAACCATTTCACACAGTATCAGTAACTCACGTGGCATAGCTTGATGACCTCTGTCTCAAAGAACAGTGAACCCATTTATGGTCCCCTAATTGATATATGCACATACCTAACGGAGAGGTTTGCTCTTATTTTAATACTAGTCCTCCTCTGCAAAAGACACGGCACGTCAGAGAAGTAAGACAGCTGCCTACACAGCCAGAGACACTGTGATTGTCTGAGGACTTAAATAAAAGTGGCAGCAATAGGGGAGAAGGAAAATATAACCTCTGTTTCTCATGCAAGCCTTGTTTGATAAAACCTGTCGTCATTCAGTAAGCATACAAGACATGCTGGGGATGCAGAGCATCCCCAGACTTATCTGGGGAGCAATAGGGGCTGCAGAACTCCGACAGCATTGCCTGGTTCTCTTTCCATAAAAGAAGACCTGTCCTGCCCCTCTCTTTCCTCTGCTGCTCTGCAATCATGTAACTGATTTGATAAACTATCCCCTTCGAGATACCCATTTCTGGAAAGAAATGCTTGCTCAGAACTTTCCCTGCAAACTCTGATTTCCTTGGAGCTGTTTGTCTGGCACAACCCCACCATGGAGGGGTGTGTGTGTGTGATTGTTGGGCCATGTAAGGAAGTTTGGTACTCATCTGCTTGGAAGTTTTTCTATTGTTCAAAGATCAGATAACAATCATTGCTATTTGAGAACAAACTCTTGCTGAGTTTGCATTTGCATGAAAAATATTAAAGTAATGCCTACCCTTCTTTTCATCATGTACTTAAACACTTCCCTTTTACAAACCAACCTCAGCTTCCTAAAATTCTCTGGATGGATGGCTGATAGCATGCTGGCCTATGGTTATCAAGAAATGTTAAGAAAAAAGAGCCACCAAGGTCACATCTTACACAGATAGCGCACACCACAGTGTGAATTCAGGGAATGGCAACATCTGGAATTGCATTACGACAAAAGGCCATCCCAAAGCCATCTCATGGAGATACGTTTGGCTCCAAGGAAGCTTACAATGCTCATCCTTAACCTAAAGAAATGCAACATGTTCCAGAAAGCAAAGTGGAGTGAAAATATGTATTTGATTTAGTATGAAGGGGGGGTAAGATGAAGAATGTCAAACTTTCCATTGGCTTATTAAACTCTCCTTTTCAAAGTAGTTTCTGTTCAAATGAGACTTGCCAGTTTAGCTAAGCCAATAACTTCAGAGACAAATGTGTTCAGTTCCAGTGCCATCAAGGATAGATTATGGAGCTGCTGCTCATTTATGTGTTTGTTCTGATGAAATACAGACATTTATCTTTGCGGAACTAGTAAAACAATTGCATCATTTTCCACTGCAAATTGAATCAGTGCACCCAGCAGCCGCTGAGCTCGGAGTAGAGCTTGAAAACTGCATCTTCTGCAAAGCAGTGGCTCTGGATGCTAGGACCCACCTTGCATTCATCTGCAGTGCCTTCACCTTCCCTGTCCATCCCCAAGCCTCTTTTAGAAAACCCTCACATACAACAGAAAACTTGAGCTTGGGTTTTGTTTTATTTTTAACTCCCCAAACCCTCTGCTTGCAAGCCTGAGGGCCAAGTGCAAATTGCTGGGGAGACTACCAGGCCCCCATGCAAAATACCAATCCTACCTGGAATGCCTCCCAAAATTCAGAGATTTGCCTCCAGGATTTTCACTCTGGTTATCTCTCCTTACAGAGCATCAAACAATGTTCCATTCTCCTGTCAGACCCCACACAGTGCAAGCCATTTGGTAAAACATCATGGTCGGTTATTCAAACAAAGAAGACAAGGATACTTCCTCTGAGAGCTCATGCCCCCTGGGCAAGGCTAAATGTCTGGAATTGCCTTTCAAACTGTAATCACTACCATAAACAAAAAAGACTGCGCCAGATAGTACAACTTTGTGTGGAGAAGGAAGCAAGTGCTGCGATACATAGGGTGGAACTGCCAAAAAGCTGTGTAGAAATACAACAAATGTGAACTCTAAATAGATCCTTACCAATATTCCCATTATATGATTACTATTATTTATATCACTAATGTACTTGGGGTCCCCAGGTAAGACCATCCAGGTGGATTTTAGTCACCTGGATATTATCCTGCTTGGTTTCCATCTGCCACCTCAAAGGGTGGCGGATGTCTTCCAGATCCTACGTCACAGCTATCATTCCAAGGTGGGAAAGATCAGATACTGCTGGACTTCTACAAAGGCAAGAGATACCCATCTTTATCCACCTGAATCCCACCCGATACATCTGTAGAAGCAAGAGATCCCTTCCGGTGAGGAACCCTGCCACTGACAAATTATAAACCAAGAGGTAAGAGGTGAACACAGGCTGGCAGAAGGGAGAGCACAAGAAACTGCAGCTCAGTGCTCCCGTCACAGCTGGCCCACAGCTGGCCGATGCTTGGGATTTCTGTAGCATCCAGTGAAGGAAGGCTTCAAAAGCTGTTATCTCAGGTAGGACTGTGATGCATCTGTGCTTCTACTCAGAGGCCAAGTCTCCTCTAGGCATGACTGTCAGTGGAAGGAAGCATGGAGGTGCCTGCTGCACGGCTATGAGGACATTCACAAATGGGGCAGAACACATAGTAAATGTGCTTTTTCTTTTTCTTTTTTTTTTTTTTATGTAGGTCTTTTAACTTCTATTTTTATAACTGGGGAGAGAAAAAATAGCCCTGTAAAGAAACAGTGAAGTGTCTAACTCCAAAAGCAAACAGTGCTGAAGGTAAGACTTTGGGAATGCACTTACTTACGCTATAACAGACGATTAAAAAACCCCTCCAGCTGGATGAGGTAGCTGTGCTCTTTCCACAACTTGTCTCATTCCTGAAATAGTTTTGTTTAGTAAATCTGTAGTTCCGATTCCTCCTGATTTTATTTATGCACATTCCAGTAGTGTCTTAGGATTCTAAACAGCATTATTGGTGCTTACCATACAAATCTAGATAAAAGACAGTCTTTTCCCTGAAGGCAAATAGAAATAGGGAGAAGATGCAACTGTGGTAGAGAATACAGCAGAAAAAAAAAAAAAAAGGCTGTCATGAGGAAGGATCCAAAGGAAAGCCAAGATTTGCAAAAGTGTTTGGCTGTTTATAGGGCCTCAGGGTTTAGCTACTCCAGCTGAGATGCTTCCAAAGGGGGCTGATAACGAGAAGCATTCATTGCCATAAAACAGGATTCAAGCCTGCCTCAAGTTAGTCACTTACAACACCAGGAACTGAAGGTTTTACACGTCTAAAGTATCCTCAGTTTAGACTCCCACAAATTAATCTTCATCCAGCACTAATGGTGCCCAGTGCTGGCTCTTAAAACTCCACACTTGAATGGTTCACAGTCAAGTCTCCTTCGGGTTTTTCTAGTTATTATAAGAAAACAACGAACACTGAAGTAAAGTGAAAATATGCTTTGAAAGAGGAAACATTTATGAGGAGAGATTTTATCTTTTATTAGTCAAACAGATAAACTTGCGGAAAATGAATGAGCTTTTAGGAACATGCTCAGGCTTGAGGCAGAAGCAGGAAAATTCAAGCTAAATCAAAACTGAGAATAATAGCTCCAAAGTTGTCATTCTACAGTGCTTTGACTTTGGTAGAAAAGTTGATGTAAGACTTGGTGCTCCCAGGTACTCGGTCCTGCTGGATCCCTGCTACTCTCCGTTCACCGAGTTGGGCCAATACCACCATCTGCATGACTGTGATTTAAAGTGTATTAAATGATGTCGGTTTAAAAGTGTTGCTTCCTTTTCATTTTATCTGAATTATTTGAGTGTCAACACAACATGGCCTGCACAGAGCATAACAAAACAGGGCTGCAGACTCTGCATAAGAAATAAGAACATGGGAACAAGAATTTCTTAAGTGGCTTTAGTGCCAAAGGCAACATACTGGGTTGTTACAAGCTTAAGTTTAATTAATCTCTGTTACTCAATTAGAAAATCTGAGAGATGAAAAATTTGCTAGTGCCTTTGTAGCAGAGGGAGCTGCTGGCCAACAGAGAGACGATTTGCCTCGATAGAAAAGAAACAGGGAGTCATTTAGTTATCCAAGGCACTAGTTTGAGGATTGTATTGCACTTGATTGAAAACTTTCATGTTGTTCACCTGTGTCCTGTACTGAAATATCCTTCACCAGACAGTTCCAGGTCATTCGCCAGTGCATCAGCAGGACTTCGCTGCTCACTTCTACATATGGGCAACAGCATGAAACCTGCACTGGGCTGCCAAACAGCCCATATATCAGAATTTACCTGGCTCCACTGCTGCAGCTTTTCCTCCCCCTGTAGAACGCCACAGGCTACAGACAGATGAAACGGGAAATATTATAGCCTTTCAAAAGACCAGTGTAACTCTTAAGGGGAAATTATCCTTTGATTGTACAACAGAGATTCCTGAACACAGCTGATATTAGGAAACACCCATGTAACACTACCTTCAATAAAGAGGCACAACAAAACATAAGTGTTTCTCAAGTCAAAAGAATGAAACCTGGCAGCTTTGCACGGCTGCTTGGCAAGGAATATGAGTGCTCTAAAGTGGCTGGTTAAACGCTAGAATTATAATGGGAACTGGAAATAGAAAAGTCTGGAAACCTTCTAACTTTGGAGGCTGAGAGCTATTTTCTGTTTCTCCTGGCCAGTGTATAATGAGACACTACGGCTGCTCTCTGTTGCTGTTCTTTTGCATAAATACATGCCAGAAATAGGAGCAGACAGCTGCAGAAAAATCCATCAAGGGCTATTAAACACAAAGATACCACCTCTGGCTCACGTAGTCCCACAACAGCAGATTGCTGTGTGCTGGGAGGCAGTCCAGGGACATTGCACCATGACCGTCCTGCACCCACATCTCCAGACAACAGAGATGATTGGGTACCACGCTGGCAACTTCTGCCCCTTACCCGCTGCAGCTCGGTATGATCTGGTGCTAAATGAGCACTGTGCAATATTGCATTCACTAGGTTCATTTTGAAACAGATGTTTTACAAAGGTGCTTGCATGGATGATTGGGGCCAGATAAAGTGGCTTTCAGAACCAGGCACCTCCACATCCGATGAAATATTCTCTTTGCAAGGGCTTACAGGTTATTGTCTCTTGTACCACAGTACATGCCCATCAAACGTGGTTATTCAAACAGAAGCTGGATCCCACTGAAAAATATAGATCCTAAAATGTCTTTTAAAGTGCAAAAGTGTTTGGCTGTCAGGAAGAGAAAACTCTTTCAGGCCAGCTTCTACAAGTTACCCATCTTTTTTTTGCTGTGAAGATTCAGGGCTCACTTCTCATCTCAAACCCTAAGCTTAACCAAGCATTTAGCCAAGTCCCTGTAGTCTGTTCAGAACATAAATAAAAATACAGCAGATCTAGCTTATTTAGAGAACAGAACACTATTTTCTTTCCTTACTCCTCCACATGTGAGAAAAAATGTGGTCTCCAACCTGGAAATAAAAAACTCCACCTCTGAGCAGAAGCCAACCTCAGAAAGTTTAATTTGACACAATGATCTTTTCAGAAACTTTATCAGCATGAAAACGTAAAGAATTATAAAGAAGAATCATCTGTAACTTGAAATGTAACAGTGGGTCCTGCTAGGAAAATGTGGCATATATATTTGCACATGCACATACACACATGTATGTAATAATGTGCCTAAGTTATTCAGAAAATAAAAAGATCAATGCATAAAGATGAAAAGGAAGAACTTCAGAATAAAGTAGTGAAGAAAAAAACCCGAGATATTTATCAAGCCATCTTCTAACCATGATCTTTTAAAACTTTCATCATGTACCAATCACAGTTGGTGTACTTGGTCAGGTCAGTGCTCCCAAAGGCAGAGGTTTGGGAAGTTCACAACCTGACAGGACACCTATTAGTGTTATGCACCCCAACATTGTTGAGTTTGGGTGTGATTTGGACACTATAAGAGCTATAAGCTTTTATAATGTCCCGCTGCAGGTTTATCTTGCAGTCCAACCATTTATTGCTCTTTTAGAAACTTGTGAGACCCTTTTGTCAAACTCAGTGACATTTCCAAAGTTGAACAGTCAGGACAACAGACTTCTGAAATCCAGAAAGAGGCTGCCATATGGGAAAGGTAAAAAAGAAAGAGGCACACATATAAGAGAGAATGAGAAACGATGGCTTTGCTTGGCCTGGGCAGTGCTTGCCCTCTCCTCGAAGGATTTTCAGCTTCCTGAGCAATCAATCCAAGCACTAAATTTGCCACTTCTTGTCTTTGTTAAAGAAAATCTACCAGTAAATCCCCGTAAGAGTTTGTGTAACCCAGATCAGTCAGTTATTTCTCTCTCCCTCAGCATTCATGGCTCAACCAGCTGGCTCTCATGCTGCCCAGCACGGACCTCGTTAGGCACCGACGGGCCGATGGAGACAGTCTGCAAGTTGCTTTCATGTAGCATTTCTAGGATGTAGACGCACTGCAAAAGCTCCCAGAATATACTTTTTGTGTAAGAACAAATAAGCAGGAAAGCCCCAAAGTAATTTGTTTTCTTTTATGCTAAACAGGAAGATATATGGCAAGAGGAACATTGCTTATTAATCCCAACCAAACAGTCAACTCCAGCTGAGCAAACTCTGCCATTTGGTGGACTGAATTTCTTAATCAGGGAAACATATGGGGAGGCAGTTTCCAGCAACTGAGACAGGAGCATTTGCAAATGTTTTCCAATTGGTGCAGACAAGAAAGACAGCATAGTTTGCATAAGAAAAACCCAGGAAACCTTTTTGCTTTTTTTCCTTGCATGAACAAATTAATGTTAAGGGAATTCAACAGCTTCCCTGTAGTGTCGTGAGAGCAGCAGAACCGGTAAAGATGGCTCAATTACAAAAATAAGAAAGTTGTATACAAGCTGAAAACCAAATGAAGCAAAACTAACTCATGCTTCTGTTCTGCTCATCCACCCACCACAGGAATGTATGTCAAGAAAACAGCTGAAAATCTGGAATGCATCACCAGGGAAAAGAGGCAGAATACCACTCAAAGTAGCCAGATAAATGGCAAAAGCAAATATTTGAAAGTAAACTTGCTGCATTTTGCCATCAGATCTATCCAGCCAGTAGCATCTTTCATCCCTAGAGAAGCAGAAGCAAATGTCCAAGTGTTTGTGGCCGCTGTGCTGAACAAGATGCAATCCTTCAAAAGACTTCAAAAACCAAATCTCTTGAATGTTTCTGATCATGTATGGGAGCAGCACTAAGGCCATCAGCTCCTGCCTGTGCTCGAAGAGGTTATGAGTGCATGGAGCAGATGTTATGTTGTTGGTACATTTTGGGAGAACGGTATCTCTGTGCTCTGTGTACCTTAAAACGTATCATAAGTGCCCCAGAACTTGTCAGAGAAATAAGTAAACCCCGCAGTTCAATAACTATCCCCAAGTTATGTAGCAAGGGCAAACCAATGTAGTCTTGTCGTACATTAGAATGGTTGAGTATATTTGAATACATGACATCATGGGATGTAAAGTAGGCGAAAGAGTGAGAAATTAACTTTGAAATTTCAGCATGATCTGGTCAACAGCTTTTTTTGTTGTTACCTATCAATATTCAGCATTTCACCAAACTGTGTATATAAAACGAAAATCATGTGCAAAGCCCTGATTAAAAGAGAAGAGACACAGGTGTAAGGCTGCTTGTAAAGACTCATGAAAACTGAGGGTTAGCAAGAGATTTCTGTAGTGAAGGAACGTGTGTCATTAATTTATTCACAACCAGCAAACCCGAGAGGTGACGCTGAATAACCCGAGAGGTGATGCTGAATGACTGACTGGAATATGTCCTTGACCAGGCAATGGTAGCAGGTAGGTACCTAAAATCTGCAGAGGGGGCCTAACTTTTGGGTTTATATATAACAAAATTCTATAGGCAGCATTATCCAAAGTATGGATTGTAATTAATTAATAAGCTGCTCTGTAAAAGCAGCTGAATTGCTCTTTTTTCACCCCAGCAAGGGAAGTTGTGTGATCCGGTCTTCCCACAACGATCTCATTCTCTTCAGACGTTTGCTTACCGGTAGAAAAACATATTATGCTGCAAGCAAGCCCCATCCTGCCTTCCTTTCACAACACTGTAGGATCAAGACTAAGCTCCTGCTGAGAAGAAATGCCCTGACCCCACTGTGAGACGAGCGAGGCCAGATGGATACCCAACACCGGGCTGAGCACCAAGGGTTGGAGGGAGAAGGGTGACAGCAGAAGAAAAAGGACTTTGCTGATCTCACCATGAAGTAACTGTGGGAATGTTTTACCTTCTCCAGGCACTGTATATTAATACAGCAGTTTCATGGTCATGACTGAATTAGATGTCCCCATCAGGAGTCAGTGTGAAAGCAGCCAGAAGCAGTGGCCAGCACTGCAAGGTGATGAGGAGGGGGAGAGGGAGAGTAAGAAATGTCCCTACCCATTGAGAAGACAAACGATCTTGAACAAAGTGGGAACTGTCTTCAGACAAGGGTCATGAAAATGGGATCACGGAGCCGGAGAAGAGCCCTCCTGGTGTGTTCAGAATTTGGGGGGGAAAAAAGCACAATGACAAACTTGGTACCTGCCAACATGTCACTCCAGCTTCTAAAACTGCAGCCCAGGTGAGTGTCATCCAGCAGCAAAGCTCTGTTTTGCTTTCATTTGCTACAGGAACTCACATCACCCTCCCTGGAGGGGGTTTCTGACCATTTTAAAGCACAGGTTTTAAAGGACAATATCTGCCTCAAGTCAGTTGTAATGTTCAAAAGGCTACAAGTTTTGTGGGCTTTGACAAGGTTCATCTCTATCTTTAGACATCTACAAAGTACATCTCCACATCGGAGCTGGTCTTTTGATGTTCAGTTTAGAGCAAGAAACGTGCTTCTGGGGCATGATTCATCCCATCCCAAGGTAGACATCTAAAACAGGTCAGAAAAATCACACCTGAAAAGTGTCTATTTTGCCCCTACATTGACTCCAGGAGTTTAGTTGAGGAGCTCACATGCAGAAAACTACTCTGAAACATCTGAAGCTGGGGGAGGCAAATCCCACCCTAGAATTAATCTCTCCCAAGAGCTGCCAAAGCTCTTCACTGAACTTCTTTGAGGCTGGGAATTATTTAGACTGCAAAGCTTTAGGGGTTCTGTTACTGCAGGCTTGAAAAGTTATTGACATATTGGAAACTCGGTTGCGATGAAAGTCTTTGCACACTGTAGTGATACTACCCGGTGGGAGTTTCACATGATTCCTGTTTAAAAGAAAAAGGAACACGATCTGTTGCTTGTTGCTAAACATGGTCCCACTCTCCAATATGCAAAATCCCATAGCTAGTGAGTCTGATTCTCATCTAAATTACCCTAATGCAACGAGAAGTGGTACGCCCCAAATCTATACAATTATATGCTTCTGAACCTGAGAGGAAGGAAACCCAGAATCAGGCCTATCCCACTTTGATTTCTAACTTTTCGCTATGTTCAGGCCTGAAAATGTCTCAAATATTGATGGCAAGCAAGAGTGAATTCCTATAAAATGTCATCCTTTATGCTCTTTTAATTCTGTTAATTGTGACTTGGTACCCTCTGCCTCTCCTGTACTCTTGAAACATATTTAATTCCTCTCTAGTGAAATTCTCTTGCCAAAGGAGATTTACTTGAAAGATTCATTGTATAGCTTGGGCTCACAACCTTGTCTGAGGAAAAGGTAAATAAAATTGTTTAGATAAATGCAGAGAGCAAATGTAATAAAACCTAAAGTGAATGCAATTGCTTAAAAATTTAAAATGCTTTTATAAAAAATTATTTGTCTTGCTTGTTTGAGGGTTTTTTGTCCTTTTAGTGGGGTCAAACCTTTTGGCCTAAGAACATTAAGTCTATTAAGCATTTCAAAAGGTAAAAAAATCTAAAGCTGTTTATAAGAATTCTTAAAGGTATTTTCTCAGAATAATATAGCTAGCTGTTTTTACATGTAACAGCTGCATTGCCTGCAGTTTTTAATCCACTGTCACCACCTTTTCCTTGCTCTTCCATGATGCAAGTCAGTAGGAGCATTTTCAAGCTCTCTGCTTCTGCATTTCAAGCCTTGCATCAGGGTTCCTTTGTCTAAGATGGGCAATGCTGATAAATCTTTTCCTAAGAAAAGCAACCCTGAGCACAGCCTGTTTCTCAGCCCACCCAGTTTCCCAGTGCATGGCTGCATCATGGAGGGGTGTGGACTTCTTGTGGGAAGCTCAAAGACCCGCTGCCCTCACGTGCTGGGTGGTATGTGGGGACACGGCACCTTGACTGCTTGGGTGGGAACCCAGTGGCGGTGCTGGGGCCATGCTGGGGGGGCTGCATCTCCCAAAGGAGAAACTTGATCCCTTGAGTGGCTTCAGAGCAATCCCCAAAGAACCTTTGGGGGACATTTTGGGGAGAGAGGACCACTGGAGTGTGGTGACGCAGCACCTCTCCATACTGGTCAAACACAGGACCTCGTTTCCCTGCTGTTTGTGGGATGATGTGTCTTCCACATCAGTGAAGAATTAACACCAGGGCTGTCACGATAGCTGTCATGGCAAGGTAGAAACTGGATATCTGCTGTGCCCTGATATTAATATATTATATTTTCTACCCAGATGGCATATTACCACAGTGTTACAAAAGGGGGGATGTTCACATGCCTTGAAGATGGCAGGGGAACAAGAATCTAGGGAAGAAAACGCAGCAATCTTCTGTACTTCGGAGTCCCAAGATCAACAAAGTGTGCTTGTGCATGTGTGTGCAGCTACATACACAAATACCCAAAAAGGGTGGATGGGGGAAATTATATTTTCAAGAATATAAAAAAATTACCAGCTTCTAAGCCTCCAGAGAATTAAATATAGCACAGAGAAGGCACATATTCAACAACTCTGACTCAAAACTGACTGAGCAATGGGAAAGACACCAGTTGATTTTACACTGGTCATACATCAAGCTCTCCATACAAGAATGCAATTTCTCTCATTAGGGGATGTTTACATTTAATTAGATGACTGTATTTTTTATTGAGTGTTAATTCGCCCTGTTCTTGTCATTAGGATCTTTGTTTACAATACCACTGAACACTTCAATAATAAAAAAATGTTGAATACAAGTTTATTAGAATTCTTTTCCTTAAGCAAAACTGAAGCAAAACCAACAAAGTAATTCCAAAGCCATTAATTACACACGCTGTTCTTTGTGAGAGGTGTTTCCAAATGCAATGTCTCTAACAACTTTGTTCTACTGTTGTGACTTACATTCACAGATTCTGTGGGGTCTAAATGAAGCAGAAGGATTAATTGTGTACAGATGCTTCCCTACTTTTGCTTGCCACCGTTTTTTATTTTTCTTTTGTGTTTTTTAAAAAAACAAAGCCAATAAAATGAATTTACATTATACTCAGAAAGTTAAATGCAACCTGTAAGAAGTAATTACAGGCACAAAACATATGGAAATGCCATCTCTTGTTTTGGTTATATTTGCACATAATGTATGCAGAGCAAGCCATGATTAGCAGACAGGAAGCATGCTCTGTGATTATGCAGGATTTGGTAATTGAATCCACCAAGGATAATGATACTGACCTTCCCATTTGAAAATAAACTAGGCATTCAAGTTTTAAGTGGTTTGCGTTAATTCTAATTGCACAGACATGTCTACCCAGAGCTGCTGCTGGGAGGACATGGGACAGGTAAATAATGATTACATTAGAGTGTTTTATTGACAACAACTAAAGTAATACTGTTTACAGCAACGGTGTCTGGACCATAGAAAACTGAGACGTGAATATCTAAGAGCCATCATTTTCACTGAGGTACGCAGGCTCATGCTGTATCAACCACGAGAAGTTACCCAACAGGGTCTGCAATTACAGTCTTTACCACTTGCAAACCCACACAGAAGAAACTAGTAGCTAGTTAATTCATGACACATCTGGTTTCCTTCCTCATCTATTATCCTTCCATCTTTCAAGGAAGAAAGGGTTCCAAAAGGTTGGAAATGCAATGGAATTTGGATAAACAAAAGCACTGTTTTTCCTAGAGACTATGGTTTGAACTATCTACCAAACCACAGGTTGTTGGGGATATTTTTGTTTTCTTTAAGGTGGTTCTCTTTTGCAGAGTTATTAACTTGGTTCTACTACTGTAGTTCAAGAAGAGAGCCTATTTTTCATGCAGAAACAGACCACTGGTGTGTTAAATCTGATATCTTGCCTCCACTGCAAGGTGACCCAGTCCTCAGTCAGTCCAGTGAATTCACCCCCAAGTCCATCTGTGATGCTCCTTCCTGCGCCCTGAAGGTAAAATTGCCTCGACCCAAAGCCTGCAGCATAATTTTACTTACTGTACCACCAAGTCCATGTTTCCTAGTCTGCCATGTGACAAGTTTTTCAGGGAAGGAGGAGAAAACAAAGACGGGTGGCATAGAGATAGCTGTATGGCCTCCTATTCTCAGGGTCACAGCAGAAACATGTTGCTCATTGGGAGCCAAGTAATGGCCGGAGCCTCCTAGCTATTGTCTCTGCTAGAGCTGTAGTCTGTCTAGAGTAATTTGGTTTTTGTTGTATAAAAAAAAAAAAAAAATTTTTTTTACATTTTTCCTAGCTTTCTGACATATGTCAGCCCCAGTCAGACGTGGGATCCAGTTGCCTGCCTCAGGTCTGGAAATTACAGATGTTTCCATGTTGCTTGAACAGATCAGCTCTGTGGCACAGGCATGGAAAAAAAGTATTTCCCTCTGAAAATGCCAGACTTACACATGCTCCTAAGTCTCAGGCTTCAAAAGTACAGCCAATTCCTGCAGCAAACACCAGGCACACACAGCACTCACCTGGGAAGGTGTCCAACATGTTCAGTAAGCATTAGGCTTATTGCATGTATGTTTTACAGCTATGCACAGGCATTTATGCCTGGAAAATGGCAGGAAGAAATACTGCGGCTTAATTTCTGCTTTCCTTCACCCCCTGATCCAAATAAAACTAAGCCATACACTGATTTCCACCTGGCCCTTAAAACTGATGACTGATGTCTCAGGGATAGCTCAGGGACCCAAGCACTGGGGAGACTGGCCTCAGTCAGGGCACGTGTGATCCAGACCTGCAGAAACATCTCTGGAGTGTCCAATCACCAGGACAGGCCAACTGCACCATCTCTGCTGTGACATAAAGGTGGGAATGATCATTCATCAGGGATTATAGAGCAAAAAGCTCCCCACAACTGTAAAAAACACAGGTGGCTGTTCTTTGTTCTTTGTTCCCCTTTGCACTGAAAAGGGAGTACTTAGAATCTTAATTACTGAGAGAAACAGGCTAAAGGAATCACACCAACACTCTACAACTGCTCTGGAATTAAGTTATATACTTAAATTTTGCATGTGTAATAAATTGGCAATATGGAATGCAAGGGCTTTCACCTCTGGGTCACTGTCTTACTGCTCCATTATTTTTTATGCACAAACAGGAAAACATTATGTAGTCCTCACTTAGAGTGTATTTATGTCTCAACAACCCTCTGAAAGTATATCCAAAACCATTTTTTCAGCTCATTAGAATAACTGCAGGAGGGAGCCATGATAGTCTGAGGTTTGTAAGGTGATGAGAAGGTCAAATCCATCCCAGGATCACTCTAACCAGGTTTTATTAGTTACTTCCCACTCTGCTGTCTAAAGAATGGATTGATGGTCTCAGTCCAAGTCCAAGAGGTTAGATATATCTATCATTGCCCGCACACAGGAAGCAGGTAAAGAAAGTGTAAAGATCACTTGCTTGTCCAGAAAAAAATATCCTGGATCTTTGAGCACCAAAGTCAAGCCTTTGGTCTAGATAATGGCCCTTTGGCCTTCCAGACATTGGAAGAGACCTTTTCCGACTGCTTCTTTCACCCTTACCCCACCTCCAAGCTCCTTGATACAAGCAGATTTAAGAACAACAGCTCAAAGGTCAAAAACTGTAAAAGCTTGGGAAACTGCATGGACACACAATGAGCTTGTCACTGGCCATATAATGCTGCCTCTTCTCCCTTGGCCCTCCCCACAAGGATCTGCTTCCAAGGAAAATTAACAGCAAACTTGGGAGGGACAGGATTTTGAACCCTGGGGATAAAAGCAGTCCCAAGAGCTCATCACTAAGGCACTGAACTGGTAAGGATGAAGAGATGTGGCAGAGGCAGTGAAACAGCTCTTCTCATCCACCATTGCAGGAAAGAAGCAAGCAGGCTCCATCAGCCCTCATCACTCGGTATCACAGCTTCTCTTTCATGAGAAAGGTCATCGAATTTGCTATATCATCTCTAGCCACAGGAACAGGAGACACAAAGACCAGGATTAGAAATGTTCCTCTCCTTTCCCAGACTTGCCTGTCTACAAAAAGATAGGCTAAGATGAAATTTGAGTCATGACCTTCTTGCTTAGTGAAAGACCCATGGGATCAGCTGATAGAGGCAGCTTTGCTCTTTCCAAGGGTGACTAGCACCCAAAACAAATGCTTGTGATAGTCAAACCAGAAATGAAGAGAAATATCCACGTGGAATCTCCTCCTGCCGTGGATGGGACACATGGTACACACAGACAGACCCCAATCAAACTGATAATAGCCTGCTCCTGTTCACAGATGGAGGAAAATGAGTCTCCAATTACCAGACCTGTCCCTGGGTTTTGATACTATCATGCACACTGCTGCTATCCATCCTCAAAGTCATAGCAGGGGCAAGCAGTGTGGCACCAAGGAGGAGAAACGTGGTTCCTAAGAGCACATGAGACCAAAAAAAAAAAAAAAGATAGAAAAGCACATCCTTTCTTATATCCACCATCCAGCTTATTTAGTATCATGTTCCTTATTTTCTTACGGTATCAAATCACATGGGGCTCAAAATATTCCCCAAGTTAATAAATGGTGAAGTCAGACACGAAAGCTACAACTATTCTACTAAATTAAATAGGGACAGGGTTTGGGCTTGAGAACTCGAGCATGACTGTCCATATTGTTTAATTTCAGCACTCTCTCTGGTTTGGGTTTGGTCCATAATAACAAGCAATCTCCTAGACAAAGCCTAGACCTATTCTGGGGGATATATGAACCAGGCAAATAAAGCCAGTGATAATGTGAGGAGATGACAAAATGCATAGCAGACCTACGGAGAGCTTGACTTCACTTTCTCATCATCGGCTAACTACCTTGATACTTATTCCTTCCAAACCTCTTTTTCTAAATGAAACCATTGAGAAATTAAAGGATATGAGCAAAGGACAGTGAACTGGAACCCACAGTATTAATTATGGCTCTGATACTGGTTAATGAGGAGACCCTTGGCAAATCACAACCCTTCTGCTTCTGCTAAGTGAGGAGATGACTATTGTAAATCCCTACCACATGTCAGGAAGGAGAGGCTTAATTAATTAATGCTCACAAAGTGCTTTGGAGATAAAGTGTGCAACACGATGTCATGAGAGCTAAATATTATTACTGCTGAACTCAGATTCATACATAAGGGCAGAGGTTCCCTGAAAGAGGATCATCAAGGGCAAGAAGCAAAGAATGCCCTTATAGAAAAATGCCAGATATATCTCATTCTGAAGCTCCTTCCCAACAGCCACGTTGTTTTCCTCTAGGTACAAGGTTGAAAGCCTTTCCGCTAAAGACCAGGAATGTATCAGGGTTTAGGAATATGATATGAGCAGCAACCTTCTCCAAAGCAGCTCTCAGGAGTAGTAGGAGCATACATGTATCATAGAATCATAGAATCACAGAATGGTTGGGGTTGGAAGGGACCTTAAAGATCATCTAGTTCCACCCCCCTGCCATGGGCAGGGACCCCTTCCACTAGACCAGGTTGCTCCAAGCCTCATCCAGCCTGGCCTTGAAGACATCCAGGGATGGGCCATCCACAGCTTCTCTGGGCAACCTGTTCCAGTGCCTCACCACCCTCTCCGTGAAGAACTTCTTCCTGATATCTAATCTAAACCTCCCCACTTTCAATTTAAACCCATTCCCCCTTGTCCTGTCACTACAGGCCCTTGTACAAAGTCCCCCCCAGCTTCCTTGTAGCCCCTTCAGGTACTGGAAGGCTGCAATAAGGTCTCCCCGGAGCCTTCTCTTCTCCAGGCTGAACAAGCCCAATTCTCTCAGCCTTTCATCATAGCAGAGGTGATCCAGCCCTCTGAGCATCTTCATGACCTCCTCTGGACTCGCTCCAACCAGTCTATGTCCTTCTGATGCTGTGGGTTCCGATGTAGTTAACAGATTCATTAGGTATAGGCATCACTATGTGGAGTTAAGATTTTCTCTCTTTGTATCCTCTGAAGAGCAGTCTTTGGTAGACAGCTAAAGGAACACTGTTAAATATGGGCAATAAATACCAGCTCTGATCACGCCTTATTTTGTTGCTTTTCTCCATGGTAAAGTCAGAAGAAAGTGTGTTCAGCTCAAACACAAAGGAAGTTGGGTCATAAAGGAGGGAATAAGTGAGGGTCCAAAAGGAGAGCTACCAGAGGCTAAAATGAAGCTCCAGCAGCCAGAGGCAAGGTTCTTGCCCAGGGCAAAAAGCATCCAATGGTGCTTTTATGTTGTGCTTTATATCTTCCAGTCTTTTTGGAAAATGAACTACTTCAAAGGTCTATCTTTTTGAACAGGTCAGTTCTTCCCACAGTAGAAAATGATGCAGTGATGTGTTACTGCATAGGTGTCCACAGAAGAGGTCTCAGTGTGAGGACTGGGATGAGCTAATGTAACGACATATATAGGACATCATGGATCTTTCATCAGTGAAGCCTATTTCAGTTTTGCCACAGATTCTGAGAAGAATACACAGAATTGTTATGCACTGATACTCAGAAATTCACAGATTTTAAAGGACCGTTACAATCACCGTTCTGCATTCCTGTATAATGGCTTTGAACTAGATCACATCTTTTAAGATAGATATCCTAACTTTATTTCAAAATTCAGAGTTATCTGCAGGATTAACTACAACCCTTGAAAAACTGGTGCCTAATTTCAAGGATGAGGTTGTCTAGGTTCAGTCTGCATCAAGATCTTCCTGGTTCTTTTCAACAGATTGAAGAGCCATTCGCAATGTTTATTTTCTGCAAATGTATGGGTAAGGACCTAATCAAGTCTCTTTCTATTTCTTTAGCTCAAACCTTATTTAGAGCATTCTGAATCTTCCACTATGGGCATGTTTCGTAGTTGCTTATTCATTCTTGGGAATTTTCCCTGAACCATCTCCGTTTTTTTTTAACATCCCTGTTGATACCATGTGCAGTATTCTGATAGCAGTCTCATCATCACAAAACACAAAGGTGATACAGTTAGTTTTACTCAAGATTCGCCAAAAGCTACATTACATATTTTTGGCACTAATGTTCAGTGAGTGATAAACCAGGACCCCTCAAAAAAAATCTCTGAATCACTGGCTTTGAAAATAGAATCAATCTGTGGCCTTTGTTACTACACATTTGACTCTACTTTTCTCTCATACCCTGCTATCAAGCAGTCCAGATTGTTCTGTATCAGTGATTAGTCCTATTCATGATTTATCACTCCCTCAAACTGTGAAATCTGAAAATTTTATCAGTAATGAGTACGCCTTCTTCCATGTTGTTCCTAGAAATATCAAAGAGCAGAGGCTCAGCGAATCATATGTGTTTGGCCCACTGGAAACAATCCTCTTTGATGTTCTCATTCACAAACACATTTTAAGACCTAATACTCAGCCAGGTTTTATCCTTTTATTAAGTTCTGGTTTGAGCTTGTATCATTCTGGTTTCTTAATCAACATGTCATGCAGCGCAAAGTCAAGCCTTATAGAAGTCTATGTCTATTACATAGAAACTATTACCTTTCTCTACCAAACTTGTAATCTCATAAAAAAGACATCAGGATGATTTGACAAGATATATGGGTTTTTTTCAGAAAACTACATTGATTGGCATTAATTACATTACCCTCCTGTACGTCTTCACTATTTGAGCCCTGCATCAGCCATTCCATTATTTTCCCAGGGATCAATGTCAATCTGACAAGACTATAATTACCTGGGTTGTTCCATTTACCCTTTTAAAACATTGGTACAATGTTAGGTTTCTTTAAGTTTTGTTAAGGATGGAGGGTTTCAGGAGAGTTTTCACATCATCCCTGCCCATTTTGACGTTTCGAGAGACTGATGCCTCTATGGGCAAAGTTCCCATTACAATAATTAATACCTGAGATCTTCTGTGCTTGCAAAGACTAAAAGGTCAGTGTTACTGTCCAGAGCCACAGACTAAGAGAGTCTGTATGAGGAGAAGCGCAAGAGCATATGAAATCTCATGCACTGAGAACGGTGTTGATCTGATACCACCTCACACGCTGACATCACTGTGCATCCTAACACTTTCACTGCAGGCATCCACGGCTCACTGCGCAGTCCTCTGTTCCACTCCCTGACCCCACACTTTTCTGGCTGGAACGTGATCCCGGAGCTAGTGGTGCATGAAGTCAACAGTGAATAGAGTTCACCCTCCAGCCCTGCACTTGCCTCTGAAGAGAGCCAGTCAAACCATAACTGGTCAAGCCAAGCTCCACCATGGGAGAGGTTAAGCTGGAGAGAAGCCAGGGCTGAGATAGCTCAGAGAAGGGCTATTTCATCTTACTTCCCAGACCATCCTCCTGGAAGAGCTTCTAAGAAGCCCTCTTGAGCAGCATTCAAAGTTTCATTTGCAGTGAAGAATGGAGGAGTTTTGTTTCTCTTTTCTGTCCCTCCAAAGGGACTAAGATACTGCTACAAACACAAGGCTGAGGTGCAGACTACTATATCCCCATCAGGAGGAACCAGCCTTGTCAGCAAAGGAAAAGTTTCCCTGTAGTATGAAAAGAAAATCTGTCCAGAACCAGATCCGAATCCAGCTGTATCAGTCTAATTTTTAAGACTGTGGCCAAGTTCAAGCTTGACAGAAACAGATACTACTCCAACATCTCTGTTTACCCCAATTTTACATGAGCATTTCTCCTGTTCAATGCACAGACTGGCTGTGCTGTGTCTTTCTTGCATACAGCATCTCACTCAGTGAGTCACAGTCACATAAAAATGTGTTCCTGAGACACAAAAGTCAAGATGCTTCCTTAAAACCTGCAGAAACAGGTCCTTTTTTACAGCTCTTGTAGCTGGAGGTTTTGCACCACATCAGCCGTGCTCCCCAGGATGACAGACATTATGTCTGGCCGTGACATCTGCTCTGGGCTGTAACCAAGGTCTCAGTATTCCACATCAGCTCTTTTTTTTTGTGTGTTCTACTCTACTATTACGGCAAACTTTGAAATATTTGCTTTATTAGTATCTGTTTTATCCATGGTGTTTATTTCACTGGTTAATTTCAGCACCACTAATGTAAAAAAAAAAAAAAAAGAAAAAACCCCAAACAACTTGTGTAAACTATTAGAAACCTATCAGACTGCAAAAAGCTACAAAAGTACTGGTCATCAGTCACAAATTCACAGGCATAACATATATCCATGTATAAAAATATTTCCTAGACCAAGACGACAATGCAGAGCGCTGTATTTAGTGCATGATACACAGTCTAAATTTCAAGAGGGCATGATGTGAAGTGAGTATTTATTCATGATACTCACTGTGATGCTACTTATATTGGTATGCTCATCCTGCAGTACACTTAGGAGAAACACAGCACCGCATTACATTTTATCCATCCCCCCAAAACGTAGGAAAAACCCTCTGTATTTTTTTGTGAATAAAATGTACCTCAAAAGTACTCTGTCTACTTGATGATGTAGAAAACAAAGAGATGTAGTAATAAAAGCAAGGAGAAAGCCTATCCTGTGTACAATTAAATATGTCCATAACGCATATAATTTAATTAAGACACTTTAATGTGCTTCTGTGTTCTTGTTGCCTAGTACCTGCACTCAGGCAGTGGTTAATTAAACATGCAGCTTAGCAATGGTGACTGCATCACACATTTCACAATGCCTTGTATTAAAATTTTATTTGTGACTCAGAACAAAAGAATTATTTGTTCAGTTTTCTCATCCCATGTAGGTAAGAAGAACTATAATCAATCCAAGAAGGTGCACTGCTTATGATTTTTAATACTGGATGAGACCAAAAAAGAAATAAGCACCTGCAGAAAATACTAAACGGCTCTTTGGGGATCAGCCATGTAGGGACAGAATAGGCTCTGGTGCTGTATCTCATTTTTGTATTGAACGTAAAATAAAACGAAGAGAAATGTTTGAATATGCTGAGGTCAGAAATGAAACGTCCACTTCATAATTCATAAAGGATGAACAAAACACTTCTTTCTCTGCTAAGTATATTTTAAATACTGTTTGGATTATCTGCTGTGTTTTATTTTCTTATGGGGATGGCACATGTCACCTGGAATGACTGAATACATGTAGAAGACTACGCAGTGTAAATAAGACCTACAAATTCTGACAGCTCCAGAAACTCCCAATTTTCCTCTTTGCTTCTGCCCCTTGAACAAAGACAGATTCAGGCCTGGTGTATGTGAACAGATAACTGGATTCCTAGCTATTCCGTAGCTAGCTTACCTGGTATTGAGCTTGTCGTCACACCATGCACACCTATACCCAGCAGCATCTTCACAAGCTTCCCCATACAGCCTTCTAGGACATGTATTGACACAGTATCATCAAGAAGATTCTTTGGAATGCATCTCATTATAACGTATAGAAAGATTATTGCAAAATTATTCACGTTGTCAGTACGTTAAGTGGCCACATATTCAATCCCAGGCAATTAACTGCCCAACTCGGTCAATTAACCAATAATAAAACTGGACCCTTCAAGACTTCCAACTAAATTAAAGGGTCTCCTGCAGAAGAAACAGAGTGGCCATAAAACTCTCTGAGACTTAACACTGTTAGAGGAGTCTAAACATTTCCTGAGTCCATTTGGAATATAGATTTTTTATTTTCTTCCCAAATGACCACAGGAAACAGGTTATATCATTTTAATTATTGCTGATGCTGCTCAGAGACTCTGTGGGCAAGCCAATAATTCCAAAACCAGGTCTCTTCTAATATGCAGTTCCTCTTCAGCAGACCTTCTACTCCTGCATTTAAACTCCCCATCCACCTTATACGCTGCCTTTTTTAAGGAAGTCTTGAACATTGTGCCTAAACCACTTTCATTTTCCCTCCTCTCCCCTCTTGTGTTAGTCCTTCCCCCATCGTTAACTGCAAAGTCAAGATTGTGGGACTCACAGGCTAATGGAATGTCTAATGCAGAGCAGCTGTACATTTTTAATGCAAAAGGGGAAAAATAAAGGCAGCATATGGTTTTATGTAATCTTCCTATGAATTTTTAACTGAGCATCCTAATTCATGTCGGACAGAAAGAGCTTTTTTACTGGTCCTTTGTGGTTAGAGCCTGCTAGCATGAAGCATGCTGTACTTTAAAGCCACAGTGAGTGCAGGTAAGATTGCTCTGCAGTAGATGCTTGTGTGGATGGCACTTGGTTTGTACTGAGACTGTAAACATCACAATTCAGTGGCTGGAAAAACAGAGGGATGTAAGAACAAGAAGGATGAATCAATCTCCTCTGGACATGACTCTTCTTGGTAGTTCTGTTCAGTCCTGCATTAGCATCATAAAAGTAGAAAGTACCACAACAACTTCCTGCACTTCTTTCCTTATAAAATTCTCACAAATTCCAGACAGACAGACAGACAGACAGACAGACAGAAAGACAGACAGACAGACAGAAAGAAAGAAAGAAAGAAAGAAAGAAAGAGAAAGAAAGAAAGAGAAAAAGAAAGACATAGTTGTTTTTTTTTTTAATAAAAGTCCAACTTTAAGGATGATATATGTTGATTCTGCTTCCTGACCTACCATATGTCAATATGCAGGGCACCAGGAGGTTTAAATTCCTTCAACCCTGACTGAAAATTGTTTTCTGCCTCCATGGGTAGTCCCAGTAGCCTAGATATACATTATACATTGCATTGTGAAAAACCAGTGCTTGCACAGGAGATCATCATCCCGGGACTCTGCTGGTGGATTGAGATCTGTGGTTCTTACCTCTATCCAAACAGCAGCAGGTATGAGACCCTGGTCTCAGCTAATAAAAATGTTGATATAAACAGATGTCCTCCTAAAGAGCTGACCCCAAAATACCATCTGAATATCTTCTGGTATGTAACTGGATGGTAGACAAGTCTCAACATGGGAGCAGACTTAAAAAAACCTCTGGCTCAGCTTTGAGCTCTCTACTTCAACAAAGGTGTAGATCACCTGTAAAGATTCCAGAAGATAGCATTTGGAGGAAAGACACAGAAAACTGCCAGAAGTGAATGCATTGTAACTGTGGTGAAATGCACACAAGGCTGCCACAAAAAGAAAAAGAATAATTTCTCCTTCATGCCCACCGAGGCCAGGAGAATAAGTGACTACTTTAAAATAAGCCAAGGAAGATTCAGATGTGACATTAAGAGGAACTTTCTAAGGGTAAGGAAAACACTGAGATAGATGGTCTCGGGAGGCTGTGTAGTCTCCATCAAAGAAAGCCTTCAAAAAAAAAAAATATGTAAACATGCACCAGAAATGACAGAGATACAGCTGATCCTGCCTTAGGGTCTTGTGAGTCCCTTCCAGACTTATGATCCTATGACTCCTTTATTATTAACTGCCAGCATGGATATACCCTCTGTAGCCTCAGAGCTGATCAATAGAGATTCCTCTGTTACTTAGCTACCACCCTCTAAATGTCCCCATATTAAACTGATCTCTCACATTCATCTGTTTGCTTTGCTGTCAACTTCCTTCCTTCCCTAGCTTGTTGCTCACTTGATTTTTCTAATGCTAGATTTAAGAACTCCCTGCTTCTCCTTTTCTTCTTGCCAAAGTGGCTGCCCTCCCTCTCTAACATGTCAGCTCCACTCTTCATATTCATCTTTTTTTCAGCAATCAGTGGAATTCAAGAGTGTTTTAGGAAGAAGGCCATTTTACAGATGAAGAAACTGAATCAGAGGGAGGGAAGTAACTTGCTAAATTGCCAGCAAAGATGCCAGGCTGCCATGCCAGTTTGAAATCCAGCAGGGAATACTCATTCATTGTTATCTATTAAGGATGACCTGCTGTAATTTTCTTCTCAGACAAATGGACAGGAGAGTCGAGAAGATAGGGTGAGAAAACCTAAGGAGGAGATGAAGACACCATTTGTGGTGGTGCTGCCATCCAATAGCGTTGACACAATCCATAATCACAATTATGGGACAGACAAATGACATCTTTCCTTACACAACAGTCTTCCTAAGACCATACATCTTCATGTGTCATTAGTGATGTCATTACAAAAGGGTTAAAAAAAAACACATGAAGAAAAAGTGTAAAAGTGTTTCTCCTGGATATTAACAATTTGTTCCAGAATTAGGGCATGTTATCAAGTTAGTTCTTTGTGACTAGAAAATCTGAGGCACACCTCTCCCCCATCTTCTGCAGCACGTCTTTCTGCTGCAAATACTGTTCCACTCACAGCTCTTCGTGTGCTGGCCGTGCAAGCAGACGATTGTTTGCCACAGAGATCTGAGAACTGCAGGATGCAGGGCAGATCACAATAGGAAATCTGACTGTTAGATGCTAACAAAAAAGCTTTAGAAATAATGACAATAATAAAAAAGGATTATTTGGAAAGCCCTAATCATAATGAAAGTCACCATTATTTTTTAATTGGAATGATAAACATATTGGGATTACCCTGAAAATGCTCCTTGTCTGAGATTAAAGTGTAATCATTTTACCTACTACAAGTATGATAGTTTACTGATTGTGCATCTTTATCTTCTGGATCAGTGAATAATTGGTTCAAGCTCTGGCAGGAATTCATTCATCCTTCACATCTGAATGAGTAAGAGATGAAAACCTCCAAAGATTTTCTGCAAGAAGGGAGCCTCTTCTCCCAAGAATATATTTGTCAAAGTTTCATTGTCTGTTTTCAATCCTGCTCTGATGATCCATAGAAGATCATGAGGAGCACAGCTCCCTGGCTGCATTCATAACCACAAGTCTCATGGAGCCTGAGATATGTCAAAACAGCAGGGGTTCATTAAATGTGGTCATTGTCGTAGCACTTTATTCAGAGGAATGTATAAGGATTCACTATTACGGAATGACTTCCGAAGGTAAATATACAGAATATGGTTATTTGATGACAAAGAAGGTGTCTAAAGAGCACACAAACTTTGGGAGATGTCAGCATCTTTGAGACAAGGGAGCTATTTAAAATGGTACAAAACACTTGGAGCATAGGTATGTATTTAAGAAATGGAAATACCAGGGTTATTAGGAGAGGAAGCCATCAAAATAGTGATGATGATATGGTTTATCCAATATCTGTGCCTTGTCAGTAGACTCAGCTGCTCAGGTTACATTGACAGAGAATAGAAAGTTACTGTCTTTGTTAAGGAAGCCTGTCTTTCTGTCTTTAAATCACAGACAATGTAATTCATCAGTGGCATCCAAGCAGGTTTACAAAGATTTCCCTTTTTTTCCCCCTTTGTTTAAATTTATTTTCTGTCTGTGCTCGCAGCAGCACTGCAGAGAGCTGGATGCACACCCACGACAGCAGTTAAACACTCCCTTGGTACTGCTAAAGATATGTCACAGACTCCATAAACAACATTCCTACTCTTCCCACCCTGTTAGCTTTAATGGTCAGTAGGGATTTCAGAAAGATAGGACCTAGCAGCCAAGGAAAGGGCATCAGACTAATTTCTAGTACTCATTTAAAATGTCATTGGAACCCAGGAGTCTTGAATCCCTGATGGAACTCACCATTGTAGGAATCCAGAAAGTTTGCAATGGAGCATTTTGAAACCATTGGCAACTTCTGTTGACTCTACATGAAACTGATTGGTAACAAAAACACCATCATCTTCCTGAGTCCAAGCATCTAAAACGCATGAACTAGGCCCTCAAACATCCTGAGTGGCCTAAAAATCTTTGTTATCAATCTGGTTTATAAATAATTTCTTCTGATCTAAGGACATATTTTCATGGCACAGTACTATAACCTGTCTTTCTTAGAACTGATAGTGACAATGAATTTGTGGCTAGGTCACACCAGCTGCCTGGTTTGGCTTTCCTTTGAAGCATAGAAGCCTAGAAAAGTTTGGGTTGAAAGGCACTTTACAC
>NW_010226336.1:0-20543 GCF_000690775.1 Eurypyga helias
ACCCTCTCCAGGAAGAACTTCTTACCTAATCTAAATACCTAATCTAAACCTCCCCGCTTTCAATTTAAACCGGTTACCCCTTGTCCTGTCACTCCATGCCCTTGTAAAAAGTACCCCCCCCGCCAGTTTCTTTCTAGGCCCTTTCAGGTACTAGAAGGCTTCAATGTTTCAGAATTAACTGTTTCCATGTTATTTAAATGCATATATCAGCAAAAAAGACCATAAATAAAGTCAGTTCATCCTTTTTATATACCACAAGGGGAGGAAAAAAAGGAAAGAAAGTGTCTTTGATGGAAAGTACTCTATATCCAAAACCCCACAACGTGCCATTTCAATAAACAGTATATCTTTCATTTTCCCTTTTCCCTGCTGTTCACGGTTCCTTTCTAAGAGCCCACTGCTATGAAAGAAGTGAAGCTGATGCCTGTGAAACATTACTTTCTTCAACTCAGCAGAAAAAGTGGCTGATAAGCTTATTATTCTACTAATGAAGCTCATTTAAATCTGTGCTTACTTGCATAACAACTTAGTCTAAAAGAGACAGAAAGGCAAGATATGTAAAAACTGGTCAGGTCACTTGTTGGCCAGTGCAATAACACTTTTTTTCTTTTTTTCCAAGGGTAAAGATGTATTGAAATTATTAGATCACTTTGAAAGCTGGAAATAATTTCCTTGTAGTTTCATGGGAATTATAGCTGTACAAAGCTACAATTACCTATGCATCCAGAAGAGTCACCATACTGGACTTCCCTAAGAATAAGATACCAGGAAGGATTTGAAAGTCTGTGATTTAGAGGAGGATTCTGTAGTATGGTAGGCAGAAGATACAATCCCTATCTGTTCAACTAAAATAAAATTTAAAAAATAGGATTTAAACAACATGATTGGAGCTTTCCAAGCTGTACATCAAGATCAGTTATAAAAAGTGTACATTGTTTCAGGATATTTCCTTAAAAATATTCCAGTATTGTCATTCTTGTCTATCACACACACTTTTATAGTATATCACCCGATATGAAATATATTTATTGTATTGTATAAACAAGGGTTATTACTGAACACTTCAGAGGCAAAGAAGACATACATTCACTCAGAAGTAAGCAGGTCTACCCTTAAATACTGAGTTTATAACAATGAGGAAGTGAATGAACCAACAGGGTTTGTCTGGCAAACTCCTGACTAGTTTTAACTTCCAGTCTACTTCTAAAATGTAGACATTATTCAAAGCATTCATATTACATTACTTCGTAAGATCTTATAATATTTAAATCCAGTGAGACTGCTGACTAAATCAACAAAAGCAATTGAAAAAGTTTGGAAAACATTATCAAAGGGAACCTTCTTAAAAATCTACGCAGGAATAGAGGAAAGAGAAAATTTTTTCAGAAGTAGTAGACAATAATAATTTATAATAACAAGTAATAAGAAAAATACCTATGTACCATTTTGGATGGTCCAGAATAGTCACTAAAACTCACAGACCTAAAGCAACTGTAAGTTGACTGCATAGGACATTAAAGGGGCAGAGTCATGCCACTTTCTGCACTGCTGACATTTAGTTCACTTATTCTTAGAGTTTCCTTCTTTATGCTGTGCACATTCCCTAACCTTTCTAGGATCCTTCTTTTTAAGTTAAAAGTACACAGATGATAAAGAAATCATACATACTTGCCTGAATTCAGGAAAAGTGGATCAAATTCTGTATGGCAGCTTGTGAAAGGAGAACCTTAAGGTTTTCATAGAATCATAGAATTGTTTAGGTTGGAAAAGACCTTTAAGATCATCAAGTCCCACTGTCAACCTGGCACTCTCAAGTCCACCACTAAACCATGTCCTTAAGCATAACATCTAAATGACTTTTAAATACCTCCAGGGATGGTGACTCAACCACTTCCCTGGGAAGCCTTTTCCAAAGTTTGACAACTCTTTCAGTGAAGAAATTTTTCCTAATATCGAATCTAAACCTCCCCTGGCACAATTTGAAGTCATTTCTTCTTGTTCTGTTGCTTGTTATATGGGAGAAGAGACCAAGACCCACCACTCTGCAACCTCCTTGCAGGTAGTTGTAGAGAGCAGAGAGGTCTTCTGTGAGCCCCAGATCCTCCTTCCACTCATTCTTGTAGATGAGTGTCACATTTGCTAACCACCTCCCTCCCTGGTTATCAAAAACTGCTGATAGATGGTAGAAAGTGGCTTGATGAGCACTTCCACCAGCTCCCTCAGGACCCTTGGGTGGATCCCATATGGCCCCATAGACTTGTTGGTGTCTAAGTGGTGCAGCAGGTCACTAACAATTTCTTTTTAGATTTTGGGGGCTGCATTCTGCTTCCTACATATGACTCCCATCCTGTCCTAATTTATACTTCTGCCCAGTGTTATACCATCCCAAATGCAGAATTCAGCATTTGCAAATTGTGTCTAATTTTAAAATACTATTTTAGAGGTGTAAGTTTTGCTGTTATTAATAGGAAAACATTAATTCAAAAAGATAAAACAATCTGACTCCTCCACACTGTGAATCGTGTTCCTAGGTTCATGCTGAGGGATGGATTGGCCATCACAAATGCATGAGCCACTGATGGGTACTCCCTGCCAGCACTGTCCCTCAGCAGCCTGCTCCACGCCTCCTTCCTACCACAACACCATGCTTACGCCACATTTCCAATGACCAGCATTCTTTTCAGTACTGAGGTCTTGTATCCAGCTTTGCAAACACTACTTTTCACTTAACTCGTCCATGCATATTTCCAGAGGAGAAGGAGGAAACAAACGTTGAATCTTTTTCATCAGTTTTACAAACCTATCGTTGGACAGAGAGCAGAATGTTACTGACATAAATAGCTTCAGATAACTTTCTCCAAATTTCACTTTATTTACTCTTTACTGCTTTTCTTCATTGCTTCCAAGCCATTTCCTCATCATGTCTGAGATATCAAGTCCTCTCTTCCCACTTTTATTTCAAAGTGCTTTATATCTTTCTAATGTAACCCCACAGAAAACATACAAAAGACTAAAAGAGGGGAAGCAAAGAAATCCAACTACTATGTCTGTCTGTATACTTTGCACTACTCATATTTTTCTCAATTGCCTGCTTCATCTATTATCAGTTCTATTATCAGTTTTTGGGAGTCAATATTGTCTTTTACACATTGTCTACTGCACTGAGGTCTGGTTTATTTTGCTAGTTACTGATTTAATAAACAAAATGCATAATATTTGTATCTGGTGAGTTCTGTTCTGACGGGGGAAAAATTGCACTTTATTGTTAGAGAAATTCAAACTAAAGTTCGAAAGGAAGGGTAAGTATGTGCCCCAGTCTCATATAATCATTTTCACATCTCTGTAATCTATACTATGCTTGGATCTATAAAGCGACTTTTCTGAGAGTGATTACTGTTGTGTTTATGTCTAAGTGTTTATATCCTCACTGTCCTACCTATTTCCTGGCCATGTTAAAAACAGTGTCTTGGGATGCTGCTGATTTTAAATAGGGGAATGCTTACTGGCTGAGAGAGAAGGCAATGCTTTTTTCTCCTTTGGTTCCTGTGAGCCAGCCTATTAGCTGCTGACAGGCTATATTGAATCAGCATGTGTCTTAAATCCAGAAATGAATTATAATGTAAGATCAGAGTTATGGTCTCAGAGAAAAAACGTTAGTGCATTGACAGCTGTGATCAAAGCTGTTTCTAGTTCTCTCAGAGGCAGAAAATCCCTAGGTGGCAATCAAAGCTTTCATGGGAAGGAATTACAGACAGAATTCATAATGGGCTCCAGTTAAAGTGAAAGAAGTCAAAAGATACTATAAGCAGAATACTCTCTTGGTTAAGAACCAAGGCACTGCAGGATGATTTAAAACATCTCCTCCCACAACCAACCTAGCCTCTCCTCAGATTCCAAAAAATATATAATTTTACAAATAAAATCTACCTAAACATAGCATATTTAATATTCTCCTTGCAGGATATTGTACTGGAAATATGTATATATTTCTGGTCACGTATTTATTCCATTGCAGGAGTTTGTAATTGGTGAGGAGATCAAGCACAGTAATTCTTATTTGTTTAATGGCCAAAGCAAATGTAACACAGGGGCAATGTTGGTTTAGAGATGGATAATTCTCTAGGTTGCATAAACTTTCTGGCAAAAATAGATAATTCTTTCTGCTGTGTAGCAAACATGCTTCTTAGTGCCTAAAATTTGTAGCAATATCTGCGGAATCACTGCAGTTTCGGATGACCCATTATGACAGCTGTGACTACATTTATGCATAGGAACAACTCCCTGATACACTGCAAAGCAATGTTAAGATTAAGAGCCTGGTTTTATTTATGTATAAATTTTGGTAGATTTGCTACTGGCACCTGGCTGGAGTACAGCACAATAACTGCACAGTACTCAAGTTTTCTCAGCCTGACGCAGAGAATTTACTCCTGTGGAGAAGCATTCAGTTCCTGCTGGGAACTGTCTAGGGGTACAATGACAACCCTTTGCAGGTCAAAACACTGGGACCCCTTAGGGGGAGTGTTCTTGGACAGTTATAAAATACTTGATGTGCTGGAAGGTATCTTTGATCTGCTGTGACTGGGCGGGAACAGATCCAGCAGGTGGATTAAGTTGATGAATGATATTCTTCCCATTTCTGTCTTTCCCCACAGTGATGCTCCATCTCCAAGGTAAAGTGCTGTGGCTGAGCCTAAATGCTGTGTGTACAGGATCAGTGCACAGGAGGCTGTACTGGGGTAGGAATGGAGGAGGGGATTGGTGCTGTTTCAACTGCGTCACATCCACTCTGTTGAAAACCTACATTCAGATATTATCTCAATGAGATATTACATGAGAGACCCAATTCCCATTCATTGCTTCTTAAAACATTCTGCTGCCCTGCCTAAAGATATAGAAATTATGTGGTATTTTATGCTGGTGATATTTTTTGAACATGTACATCTTAAATGCCTTGAATGTTTTTTGGTAATCACTGTTCTGGATGGAAAATTGAAACCCTGAATGAGAGTCTGGGATGCTTTCTAACCATGTTCTTCTGTCTCAATATTGCCCACTAATGGTTCAGTCATCCAGAGATTCATCTGCCTTGTGATCACCTTGAGGTGCTGTAAACTTCTCAAGAAAATTTCTACCATCAGAAATGTTTTTATGCTATTCTGAAAACAGAATTATTTCATGTAATAGGTGTTATAAGTTTTTTTAAAAAAGGAAACACTTTACCCTAAAATTAATTTCAGAAAGTCATGATTTGTTATATGTGCCACTTATAAAGTGAGCATTCAAGAAAGTATTTTATACCATATATGTATATACCTATGTGATTTTAAAAAAAGTTAAATAAAAGAAGAAAAATAATCCAAGTTCCAGAAATCTCATGGTAAACTTTTATTTTTAATATGTTTTTATGTCTGTGGCATTCTTATTGTACCTTGATTTTTTGGAAGAACATATAAGCATTCCATTTGGTCAGTCTAGCAGTTGCTGTCATAGCAGTAATGAGACTAAGCATGTCTCCTGAAAATGCAATACAACAGAGAGGAAAGAGTCTTGGAGTTTCCTGGAGTGTGTGGAAGATAACTTCCTGACAGAGCTGGTGAGCGAGCCAACTAGAGAAGGCGTTCCACTGTACCTGTTCTTTGTGAACAGAGAAGGACTTGGGGGTGACGTGATGGTTGGAGACTGTCTTTGGCATAGTGATCATGAAATGATAGAGCTTTCAGTTCTTGGAAAAACTAAGGAGTGGAGTCAGCAGAACTTCTGCCTAAGAATTCTGGAGGGCAAACTTTGGCCTGTTTAGGAACCTGTTTGACAGAATCCCATGGGAGGTGTCCTGAAGAGCAAAGGAGTTCAGGAAGGTTGGACATTCTTCAAGAAGAAATTTTGTAAAGTTGCAGGAGCAGGCTGTCCTTCACTGAAAGGGCTGTCAGGCATTGGAATGAGCTGCCCAGCCAAGTGGTTGAGTCACTATTCCTGGAGGTATTTAGGAGGTGTGGATGATGTGCTTAGGGGCATGGTTTAGTTGTATTACCAGTGTTAAGTTAAAGATTACTTTAAAGGTATTTTCCAACCTAAAAGATTCTATCATTCTACAGGAGTGGCTGGAGAGCAGCCTTGCAGAAAGGGACCTGGATCTGGGTTTGCTGGCCGACAGCCGGCTCAACAGGAGGCAGCAGTGTGCCCTGGCAGCCAGGAGGGCAAACGGCACCCTGGGGTGCATCACCCACAGCACAACCAGCCGGGCAAGAGAGGGGATTGTCCCGCTGTGTTCAGCCTCCCTGCAGCCTCACCTTGAGCACTGTGTGCGGTTCTGGGGATGCAATTCCAGGAGGATAGGAAGTTCCTTGAGTGTGTCCGGAGGAGGAGGGCAGCAAAGCTGGCGGCAGGACTGGAAGGCACGTCCTGTGAGGAGTGGCTGAGGTCTCTGGGCTTGTCTAGTTTGGAGAAGAGGAGGCTGAGGGGCAACCTCATTGCTCTCTACAGCTTCCTGAGGAGGGGGAGTGGGGAGGGAGGTGCTGATCCCTCCTCCCTGATATCCAGTGATAGGATGCATGGGAATGGTTCAAAGTTGCACCAGGGGAGGTTTAGTGTGGACATTAGAAGGCAATTCCTTACCAAGAGAGTGGTCAAACACTGGACGGATTTCCTAGGGTCAAGGCTGATGCCCCAAGCCTGTCAATGTCTAAGAGGCATTTGGACAATGCCCTTAAGAACATGCTTTAACCTTTGGTCAGCCCTGAAGTGGTCAGGCAATTGGACTACACAATCCTTGTAGGTCCATACCAAGTGAAATACTCTAGCTCCAGACTGTGTAGTCCAAAAAGTTGCTAGTTTGACCTTAAATGAGTATTTCTCTCACCTCTTTTGAAAATAAGAGCAGACAGTGTTGTGAGTTGGTTTGCTAAGTACCATATTATTATTTTGTTCTTTATCTCTGCCTTGAAGCTGAGCACAGCTGGATAAAATTCAGAGAAAAGTTAAGATTGCTTTTGATTAATGTTGGCTTCAAATTTTTTCTGGTGACTCTGCTTGCTTTCTTAATTTATCTCTGCATAATGAGGAACAGATATTTTTGATCCAGGAACTGCTGAGAGCTACTATACTGTTTCCCTGTGGATTTCTTTTATGAATACTGCTACATTCTATTCAGTGGGGGGAAAAAAATCATAATTATTACATGGTACTTACATGACTCTTATTATCCTGGTTATGAAAAGAAGAATAATGAAAATATTTAGTGTTTCACCCGAAGATCTGAAGACACCTTACCAACTGTAATCTATCTTTTTGACAGTATGTCATAACAATTTCCTGGGTAGAAAACTGAGTGTCAGGAATTTTCAGAATAGCGTCCTATTCTAACACTCTTGACTCACAAGCCCTAAAATACACAGCATCTATTTTTCAATCTCCTGCTCTCTTCACCGGAAAAGTAGTAATCTTAACCTTCTTACTTTATTGACATTCCAGTTTTAGGAAATAAATATGTTTTGGGTTTTTTTTTAATTTTTTTTTTTTTAATTTTAACTACTGCCTTTGAAAGAAAAAGAAATATTTTCTTTAAAAGCAAGTACCTTTTACAATCAGTATGTATGTATGCCCTTCTGCATGTATGTATGTACTTCTGCAGTATCTGACTGTACCTGTCTTTATCATCTGCTTTACACTGCCAGCTTTTCCGAACATGGCTTCTAATGCTAGCACAGGACCTACAGAGTTGAGTTTGGAATCCAGATAAAACTTGTATATGCTCCTCCCAATTAAATTAATAGTAAGCAGAAAATTACAAGGAAAAAGTGATGCTTTTGAGGCAACAGCTATGGTGATAATAATTATTATTCTCTGGGGTTTAGAATTTAGCTTGGAACTCAGAGGAATTGGGTATCACAGAATAGTTGAGACTGAAAGGCACTTCTGAAGGTCGTCTGGTCCAATGCCCTTGCTCAAACACGGCCACCCAGAGCCGGTTGCACAGAACCGTGTCCAAATGGCTTTTGAATATCTCCAAGGATGGTAAATACATTAAATGAAATATCTCCACCTGTTTTCATTACTGTTGTACTCTAGAGGTGTCAACCATTCTCCTTCCTTAGTGTCATCACCAGCACTGGCAAGTTGCAAAACATGTGATTTAATAACAAAAAATAAAATAAAAAAGACATGATGCATCCAGAATTTTGGTGGCTAGTAGGAGATAAACCATCTCAGAATGGACAATTAATCAGCTTTTTATTTTAAAAACTGCAGTCACAGTAGTGGTCCAAGAAAAAGTTTTTTCTTGTACACTTTTCTCACTATAAGTAGTTTTGAAAAAAAGGAAATTTTAAATGTGGGGGGCTTAAAATTGTCCCACAAAGCAAAGAAAAGGGATTATATGTGAAGGCTATTTTTGCACCAGGTGATAATAAGAACATAACATTTACCCTGAAACATTTGCTTTTAGGGAATATTTGGCTGTAAAACTATTACTACAGCAGGATAGAAATACAGTCACAGTCTGCTGTTAATGTTCTGTGCTGTAAGAATTGCAAATGAAGCCACTTTCTAGCAAAAGAGCCAAAATGCACTTGTTAAAAGCTTTATGAGCTTTTTTATTCTGAGATTATTAATGACATCACTGGATTTTAGACTGGTGAACTAAGCAATCCTGATATCCTTTTCTCTCCATAATCACTTGAAGTACACCTATACAACATATTTTTGATGTATTCATTCATCCAGAAAGATAAGCATTTTTCAGGGAAAGGTACTAATGAGCTGTACAAAACCTCTTATTTCCATTTTATCAGAACTGCATTGAGAAAGGTAAATGGAAACTGTTTTCTGTTTTGTTTACAGCATTTTACGAAAAAAAATTATATGAGATATTTTACATTTCAAGTGGTATCAGAGGATAAAAAACAAATTTGGAAAACAGAACATATCTATATCAGTTTTCCAGAAAGCTACATTAATCTTGGCTACACACAATATTTTGATAGCCCAGTAAAATGTATGTTGGGTTGATTTTTTTTTTCCCCCCCTTCAAAAAAGATAACAACATTGTACACATGAAAAAACAAATTGTTGCAATGAGGGTAAACTGCTAGACCTGGAATGAGTTGAAGAAGAAAACTTAGCACAAGGTTTGGACAAATGCATCTCATTTCCAAAATAAACCACTGCTAGGGGCTTCTGTTTAATGTTCATTACTTTCCAGAATAAAGAGGACATTTGCTTTATAGAGTAACACCATATAAGTTTCTTTAAACCTCTCACTCGCTAAAATGGAACATTTGCATTACAATCACTTTCTCCTTCAAATGTCATTTGAAACCTTATTCCCTAATAATCCTTTTAAATATTGGCTTATTTTTCATCCTCTTATTAGAAATGAAACATCCAAGGCCACAGCTGACTACCTACTGCCAGAGATAAAAAATAAAAACATAACACAGCTGCTTTCTTGACAACATACTAATTTCAGTTGTTTTGATTGTCTCTTCATTGTCTCCCAACAATTTTGATCTCTGTTGTCCAAATTCACTTCACATCCTCAGAGAGATGCTCCTGCAGACACAAAGGTCCTCTCACTGCTTTGAGACTTAGACTAACCTAGCAGCAGCATTTTTGGGATGATACTGAAGCAGTGCAAGTACTTTGTTTGCATTTTCAGAAAACTCAAAGTTTCCTTTCAGAAAGCTAAACTAATAAATCAGCTTCGTTTTTTGCTCATCCTTGTTGGTTATCAACTGTATATTAAATGTACATTTTATATGAGGAAGAAAAGGACCAGAAAGGGGTCAGCAAAATGGACAGTCCAGCTGAAATCTTCGATGATAAGGACTTGTGGGAATACAGAAAACATCTTAACAGGAGTTAGTTTCAGCATTTAAAAATTATAATTTTGAAAGGCTATGCAGAAAAACCACATCGTATCAAACTATTTATATTACCGGGGTTCAGATAGCTGTGAACAAGAGAAATTCAGTGAATAAGAATGCAGTGTAATGTGTAAGTCAGTAAACCTTCCTCTCATGCCTACTACTGTTTACCAACATCACAACTAAACCAGAAATGTATCAATGGTGAGTTGAATTTTTCATCTAAAATACAGTACTAAAAAAGTTTTTTGACATTTTAAAAATTAAGAATAGTCAAGAAGTTTCCTCATAAATAATTCAAACTAGCTACTGTTCTGACTTTATCAGAACACATAAACTACATATTTACTGTAAGGGCAAGGCAAGAATTTCATTACCTTGATATCTAAAGACTCTGAGCTCACTTTAAATGAGGTTACTTTGATCTGGAAATTTCAGCTACAGATTGAGAAACTCAACTTTGTACATATACACTTGAATATTTTGGCAGAGTTTCAAAATTCAAAACTGATACTGCTTTGAATGTCAACCATTACATAAAACAGGTTAATGAGACTCATTTTTGTGTGCTGCAGTAAAGTAACATCCTCTTCTGAGAATGATACATGAAAGGATGGAACAGCATGACCCAAAATTTCTGTGAAGTCCTGATAAAAATATATATAATTAAGTAGAAAGAAAGAAAAATTTTATGGTACTGAAAATTGAAGTCTAATTAGCTGGCAAACCAGCAAGAGCTTTAAATGGACAAACAAATTAAGTTTTCCTTCCTAAAATAAGCTCTTCCCAATTTTTAAGGTGACAAAACTCCTTTCAATATGAGATCTTCCAAAATGCATATGGATATCCTACCACCACTAAAACAAAGCTTGGTGTGTTGGTTTTGGCTGGGAGACAGTTAATTTTCTTCCTAGCAGCTTGTATATGGCTATGGTTTGGATTTATGCTGAGAAGAATGTTGATAACACGCTGATGGTTTAGTTCTTGCCGAGCAATGGTTATATGAAATCAAGACCATTTTCAGTTTCTGATACTGCCCCTGTTCTCTCAGCTACTTCTCTGCAAGAAGCTGGGAGGAGACATAGACAGGACAGAAGATCTAAACTGTCCAAAGGCGTACTTCATGCCATAAGACATCATGCTCAGTTTACAAGACAAGGGGAGTTGCTGGGGGGAGTAGTCAAGACAATGATGAAATAGTATACTGAAACAATTTGGAAAGCATGCATGTTAGAGAAAGAGTGAAGGATTAACAACAACCTGAGGATATGAAAAACTATTATATATATACAATCTCTAGGATTCAAAATGAATTTTGAATGGTTTTGAGTGTTTTTCAAAGTATAACATCCAGTATAAGTGTCAGATCATTTCATAATGTTGCATGGCAGTTTACAGGTACATTGCAACAAATCTGGATCTTCAAGAAGGGCCCTGAAGACTATGTTTCTAAACGCACCCTACGTCTCAGAGGGGGATGCAAAGCAAATGCAAACTTGCACAGGAATATTCAGAAGCACAAGCAACATTTTCTACTGACAGTTGGAAATGAGTAATTTATGAATGTGTACTTTATGCAGAAGGATGAGGTAATATCATTAGGGGAGCACTGATTTAATGAAGCAGCCTGAAAGTTAAGGATTGCAACTCAGAGATAACTGTTGCTGTCACTGGGAAGAGGCACACAGCTTTCATACCAGTGCTTAAGTTCATCGAGCCAAACACCTGAGCAGTTCTGCCTCTTCCTCACATGGGGACAGCTGAAGCACAAAGCAGGCTTGCCCTCTGCTCACACAGGCTTGGTGGTACCAGGGAAATGTATTCTTCTAAGCACTACAACCACTTATAGTTCTGGGAAATGCATATACTATTAAAAAAATCATTCATGTCTTATTATGTGGTTAGGATCAGATGAAAAACAAAAGAAAAACAAAAGACCTGCAGTAAGAGTTTCAAGATTCAAAATCTCAGAAGAAGCATTTTCTAGGTTAAAAGGTGCATCAGGTAGGAGACAGGAGAAAGTCTAAAATCACAACAAATGGGATAAAAGACCAATCGAGATTAAAGAAAAAGCTAAAATACTAGAGTTCTTTATGAAGGAAGAAAAAAAGAAAAAGCATGGCATCAAAGGCATAGTCTGGATGCAGTTGAGTGTGAAAGCTGAAATAAAAGAATAGGAAAGGTAAAGACTTTGATTGTGAGTCCAACAGCTTAATGAGGATAAGGAATATATGCCTTATTTTCCAGTTGTTACCAGTGGAACCAAAAAATCTAATGAGTAACTGACCCATAATTTCACTATCTAAAAGAATCTACTTCACCTACCTCTATTTGTTAAGTAACAGCATAAATGGTACAGAGGTTAATTCCAGTATTTACATTCTATTTGGCTTTACAAGAGATGCAAAAGAACATTATTTAAAAGATTGTTAAGAAGTGTATTTTCATATTACAGAAACACTCTTTTATAGTTAAAATATCTTGTACCCCAACAATGCCACTTCTCAAGCATTTGTGAACAGCAGTGGTGATGGTAAAAGTGTAAGGAAGGACACATACATAAAAACCCACAACAGTGAACCAAACCAAAGAAGAATAATTCCTTACTCTGTTAAATATCAAAGACTCAATGACTACAGTATGATAATGATTTTATGGCACATTAAATTAATATTTCCATGTTATATGCTGGTTTATTTCCTCTCCCAGAAACTACTACTCTATTCTTTCTTTTTTCCTTTCCTTAATATTTCTTTCTGCTCCAATTTCTCTCCCAAGGATGACCTGTTACGTATTTAATTCAACTCTAAGTCAGTATTCTCATGTATATTTAACTTTGAAATATAAAGCTTCTCTTCAAATCCAAAATAAAGTTTTCCTTGCATGAAAGCTTGTCTATCTTTCTAACTCTACCAGTTATTCAGTAAAACAAAGCCTATCTACAGATAAAAACTTAGTTATTACATCCAAATATAAACTTTGGGCATATTTTTATGCCAAATATAAACATTGGCAAATTTTAATGATGACAACTGTGGCTGTATTTACAGAAGGAATTTACCCGGTTCTTAAATGCAAATTCCTGTATTTCAAGCAACAATTAAAAAAAAAAAAATGCTTCTAGAAACTCTATTGCAGGTTTGAGTCTCTTAGAGCTGTTCTGCAGATGCAAGTCCCTTAAATGCTTGTTGGTATACTATGTCAGTTTTGTTCTTTTACAGATAACTGCAAAGATAAATTGCAAGAAAGCAAAAACCATGCATGTCAGACACAATTATCTTTTATTCAGATAGGTTTTTCTCCTATAATCAAATAAATTCACTTTTAAGGAAAAAAAGAAAATCAGATTAGGTTCTTCCCACTGATGAAATATAGATGACACAGAATTAATACTTTATCTTATTCACTTAATTATTTGAAAAATTTTTCAAATTCAACATGATTCAAATTAGTTTCTGGGGGAAAAAAAACTAACAAAGTATGCTCATATTTTCATTGCTAGTTTCTTCTCTACTCTCAGTGTTCATTTTCAAAGACATCACAAGGAAAAGTTACAGTCATTCTAGAAAAATACATTTAACAACTGCAGGAAATAAAAAGTCCTAATACCTGCTACACATTCCCCATCCCCTTTCACCCCGATTTATTATTTAAATAAATTATCCTGGTTAATATTATAAACCCATTTATAAGAGACAGGCAAGAAAATATTTTTGGTTAAGTAATTAGTCATTGTTCCACTGAACGACAACAATCAGACTTAAATAGATAAAGGAAAAAAAAATATAAACCCTTTCTTTCCATTTTCTTCATAAGCAAGACTTAGGCTTTTTTAATATATTTCTAGTTTTATTGACTATGTGTGGAAAAAAAATTGTTTCACTTTGATGGAATTATATATGCACTGTAGAAATCAGAATTCTAAAAAGAAAAAAGCCAAAAGTGGGAAAAAAAAAAATTCCCCCAAAAAACCAAACAAAACATCCACAACAAATCAAAGATGGTTGCAACTTGCAGAGAAAAGAGAATGCAAAGCTGTCATTAAACTGCAATGGTAATTCTATGGCAATAATTCAAAGTTCGGGTCGATGTCTTGCACACTGTTGTGCCAGTTATTTCTGGGAGACAGAGGGAGGTTAGGAGTTGTCACCATCTTTCATCTTTTCTCATTCCTCCAGAGGTGGGGAGAAGAAAGCAGATCATTAATCAAACTCATATTGACAAACCAGACATCTGCTTTTGAGCAAATAATCTCAATTTCCTAAATAATCATCAGGAGAGAAACAGGCTACGTTGGTGGCTGACTTGCCCTGGTCTAAACTAGATATGTAAGTTAGGTTGAATGCACGTCTGTGTTCTAAGTTGACATTATTTAAAAATCCCTGGGTTTCTCCATTGTCAGGAATGTTCCTAGCATCACTGCTTCAGGTGTTAATCGCGAATTTGTTGCTGTACATGGGAAATGACTGTTCTGCCAGAAACACTCAGCACCCCTAGGAGATGCTTTTCTGTAACTCTTTCACCTTTGGTTTGCAACAGAGACACATGTAGAAGGAAAAAGACCTCGCTTCTACAAGGAAAAAGACCTTCCCTTGTAGAAGGTCTGCTGCCAGCAGCAGTTAATTGCAACAAACTTTGCCTAACTAATGTAGCCAGATGGTTTCCTGACAACATGCCAGTTCCACACTGACAGGATCCAAAGCCATATGTGTTACTTAAAGAGAAGTCTTAATTCAAAATCATCTGGAAAAACCATACTTCCTGTTTCTAGGGACAGAATTCCAGTTACAATCATGAAAGATATCTCATAACATCCTCTCTTCACCAGCTTCTTTTTAATTATTTGAAAAATAAAATACAAACATATAATATCACTCTTAAATCCCTATCACAGAATAACAAAACATTTTATTCAGCTGTCAACTACTGTGGCTTCTGAGTATTAATAGCAAACTTTCTGTCATAATTTCCAAAATCTGGCAACTTTCTTGAATCTCCCCTTTTTACAGCCTTTTTGCAGGGTTAGCTTTGTGTCAGAAACTGAGAGCTGCATCACTAATCTGCCACTCAGCCCTTCCCTCTTATTTAATGGACTGGGACATGACACTTGACAAGCCTCAGGAATTCACTTTTTTGGGAGGAGGGAGAGTAGGTGAGAGAGGAATGATTCAATCTGTATTCTGCTACTATCTCTCCCTTTATGCTCCAGTGGCTGTGTTTTTATCTACATCAAAGGGCTTTGCTTTGCTTTCTCACCTGGGTTCCCTCCTCTTTTGTGCTAAAGTGGGAGTGAAGAATTCAGCATGCTGAGAAGTGAACTCCAAAGGGAACAACATCTGTTCTTTTAAGTATTTGTAAACAGATTCCTATTAGAAACATTTGCACTTTTTTTTTCCCTGCTACTTTTTAAGTACACTGAGCAAAAATTAACTCTTTCTTATCACAAGCAAACAGATGAAGCATAAAAACCAGGTGTAGCTGTCTTTCACAAATATGAAGATTAATTAGGTGATCAGAGGTGGGAGTTTTACTTGAATGATGGAAAGAACTTTTAAAACAAAAAGGCTTTTTACAGTGATTCTTTGAGAGCAGTCGAGGCCTGGATTAGTCTAATCTCCTCTACATACAATCAGTTCTTTAGATGCATCATCTCAACCAACAATACTTTATCCCCAAGATTTTCATGTGATTTATCCTGCTTATGAATAGGAATGAAATATTCATGCTTTTTTTTTCCTAGTTGCTTTTTTATATTACTAAAAATCGATTAAAAAAAAAAAAAAGTAACTCTTCTAACCTTTTTAGCCAGCTTAATGTTTAATGGTAGTCCAAGATCTGTCTGGGACTGACTTGTGAATTTCAGCTATGCACACTAATACGTGATGGCCAACATGAACCTGTCAAGAGTAAATGTCAAATGACCAAAATAACAGATCTTGTGGAGAGGGAAATGAAAAAAGACTACATGTTACAGCTATGATGCAGGTTTTGACACAACCTTCAGACAACACTGCTGTATGAAGTCTTAGGAAATACAACCAGGGGTTCTCAGATTTGATTTACTGTCCGTGATTTCTCCTTCAGCACCTCCTACTTCCATGCTGGGACAAAAGCATATGATCCTCAGGTTCTTTTTCACCTCCAAAATCTTTGAGCCACATATATGATTTCCCCTCATCAAGGTGTCAGCAACAGAAGCTCCGTGATTTCTATGGGGTTATGAAAAGGCAGAAGGACATCAAAAGTTGGTTTATTGTACCGTATTGTCCCTTTCATTTATATGACAGTCATCTTTGTAATGTAGCCCCAAGGTACTTTGCAAGTATCCAAGAGACAAAAATCTGCAAGTTCTGCAAGTTTTCATGAGAAATACTGTGCATGAGACTCCAGTAAGAGGGGCAGCAGCAGCTTTCTCACTTCTTCTACCCTTGGGCTGCACAGAGACTTCAAGGAGGAGTCACACCTCCAGTGCCACTCCTCCCTGCACTCAACGATTCAAAAGCAGCTTGGAGCCCAACACAGATACAGAAATACATTATTCAGTTTCATTTGGTGCCTAAATTGTCCTTTCCTCCAGGGAAACAGTGGGGATGACCTGTGGTGTGGAAAAATAAGATGAATGCAAAACTGGTTTGTAAACGGTCTGTGGTCATCAACAAGAGGATGCACTGGGATGGGTTCTACAAGAACTGTTGCTTGTCCAGCACTGATGTGAGTATACTTTAGTGTTATCTAAATCTATATAAAGTCACAAGTCAGCCCAACCCATTCAATATTCTTGCAATTTAAATGTGAGTTTGAGCAACGTCTTCATTCTGTAAAACCTGTATTTATGAGAACAAGTACAACTTTTATTGGATCAACCATCTCTATTGAAAATATTGGGCATAAAACAGATTATTACCATATAACTTGGAGACAAATTTGAATTAAATATTGATCCATCCAAACTCTTAACAGCCAGAAAACAGCCAAATTGTCATGGACACTGAAGACTCTAATGGTTTAAGTGAACACTATAACACGCACAAAGGCAGATTATATAGCATTAAAAAACCCCAACCAACCAACCACACAGGGTTTCAGGGTTATTTGTTGGAAGCTGTACAAAATACAGTAACAGATGTAAGAAACTAAAATCTAATGTATAATAGCTAAGTCTGAACAGCAAACTGTTCAGTGCAGTGATTAGCATCTGGATGAATGAAGCCAATTTCTAATCCTTCTGGTACAGAAGAAGTGCATCAAGTGAACACGGTTACACAGGGAGAAGGTGACAACATTAATGTTATTTTTTTTTTTAGTTGATAGCACTATGCAGTGGCTGGCTGGTGAAGAGTTTTACTTTATGTTTTCCTCAGATCTTTGAGAAGAAACAAATTAATGATAAGCTTCCTGTCTAGCCAATGCTGTAACAAGAAAATATATAACAGAAAACATAGGTCCCTATTCTGCCTCCCAAGGCACACTGCAGATACCCAGAAATTGAAATAACTTTATGAGTTACAAGAACAGCCCAGCGTCTTTATGTGACACTCTTCCTCTGCTTGGATTAGTTCATTTTCCAAACACTATATAACGAAAGATTTGTATGTTCTCTGCTGTACTAATCCAAAAGGGACATAATTTGACCTGAACTAAAGAACTAGCTTTTGTATATTATCAGGAACAAGCAGAGCTGATATAAATACAATAAATTCAAATCACAGTGAAGCTGAGGTGAGATAAAATGAGAGTACATTGCTGAATAGTGTCTGGATACAACTGGTGGGTAAATCTTTTACTTTCTCAGTGCAGTGTTGGTAAAGCAGGTAAATGAGTATTCCAGTAAACTGCATTCACAACCCACTTTTTCTTTTCCCACAGCACTTTCATCCATAAATATATTGGCTCATGTACAGCTTTTACTGTTGATTTTTAACACCTTGACTTTGACTAAGGACTGGACTGAGAATAAACTTCACTCACATTACCCTTTCAGTTAAAGAGCTGACCACTGAAAGCTACAGACTAAATCAAATTTTCCAATGAGGTGATTACCCATCAGTCAGTTGCCTCATTTAGACTTTTTTTCCATAGATTGCTTGTAAGTTCATCAGCTGAAAGTGTGTGAATGATAGTGTGTGAAGTTAACGCGTCATCCGTCACTTCTGCTCTAGCCAGAAGTAATGATAACATGTCACAAAAAATATGTTAGCTGAACTCCAACAGTAGTAGAAAAATCTGTTCTTATTCCCTAGGTGTTTATAGATCATCTATTAAAACCTTTCCTTCAGGAAATCTGCTTTCTGAAATGGTGAAACTGGACAAATTAGTATATACCTCTGATAGTACCTCTTTTTCCCAAAGAGAAGTATGGACATATAAACCTCTATCTCTTCCATGTTCTTCTCTGTTTCTTCGATATTGTGGTTAATTATTCTACACCATATTTTGGCTTAAATTCTTGAAGAGGTCTGGGATACATTTTACTGGGACCATGTTCAACAGAACACTGTCAAATTTGTCTGCTTATTATCTTTAATCAATTCTTTCCATAATCTGGTCTATGTGCACATGTTGTTACTATGGAGTGTATTAAGCTTTCTGTCATAAAACAATGAACCTAAACTATTTTCTGTAGGTTCATGCTTTTCACATTTAATATGTTAATTACATTAATATTAAAGATGTCCACAACAGAACCTGAAATGCTCAGAGCTTTTATATCCAGTTGATCAGAGTACATTAATTTCTTTTACACAGAAACTGTTCAATGTCAAATTTGTGTTGAATGATATTTTGTCATTTATGCATGATGTGAAATGGAGTGTCACAAGCTCCACAAAAATATAAACATGAACAAGAGTAGTTATGGTTATTGATTAAAATTTAGAGGGAAGCCACTAACAACAGCAGCAGAAAGGGTCACCTTATATAGCCTTTTTCCAAAACTAACCAAGTGTAAAACAGAGAGAACCAAATTATTTCCCAATGGTTCATTAGTCCAATCACATTTTCCTGAACTGCATGATTTTCAGTAAGTATAAACTAAATGTGGCAGGCTGTGAATAAACCATCTTGCACATGAATAATATATTTTTCATTCTTTTTATTTTTTTAATATCTAAAAATCACATATTAGCAATTTAGAATCAGAGTAAGGTTTCCGTTTTGAGTTACAGGTTTTTCAGATTTTAAAGCCCTTCAAAATAATTTCTTGAAATCTTCTAAATTTGGTTCTTATTCAAAAGCTTCTAAACAAAGGGAAAGAACAATCATCTGAAACAAATAAATTAGCAAAATGATCTATTAATACATGTTAGAACTCTGTGAAATAATAATTCTTTTATGTATCTTTCTAACATAATTTATGCTTTTAAACCCACTGTGAATTTTAAAAACAGTTTTAACTAAGTTGATTTTGGTTTTTTCCTCCTAATGAAACTTTTCTAACCATTACACTCAAATAACCACAATATGATTCACATCATCCAGTAAAAATGATTGTAGGACGAATAATCTGGATTTGAATAATAAACATTTCATTTTGAAATTATTCACCTACTACTGAAAACATTGTGCACAGTTCTGTCTGGCAAATGAAAGTAACATTATTTCTGTAGTAGGGGCATATTATTTTTTTTCTAGTGTTAAAATGCTGTCCAGAACTGATACCACTGGAGCTGAGGGCAATATTTACTTGGATCAGATTTTCATCCAAGGCATTTGCATACACATACGAAGTTTCCAACAGATCATCTTCATCACTCTTGATTCTTGAATTATCACATAGAAACTGGTGTGTTTAATTTTCATTCCCTACTTGGTCAGATATTGACAAATAAGTGGAAATGTAAAATCCTTAAGGCTAGTGATCATCACTGCATTTGGGAAAAGAACAAATTGAGTAGCCTTTTTTGCTCCTGCAAAACCCACACTACAGCCCAACAAAAGTTTTTTCAAGAATCATGTCATACAAACTTTAAGCATGAAACTTTCATTTCTTTCATGGCTACTTTATATTGCTATACAAAGGACAACCTATGTGTTCATTGAGGGGTAGATGACTCTTTAGTGATCAGAGAGAAATGTATTAAGTTCTTAAAATAAGCAGGGAACATATTTATTCTTCATGGAGAGTGTGGTGGAGCCATGGAAGGCATTGCCCCGAGAAGCTGTGGATGCCCCATCCCTGGAAGTGTTCAAGGCCAGGCTGGATGAGGCTTTGAGCAACCTGGTCTAGTGGAAGGTGTCCCTGCCCATGGCAGGGGGGTTGGAACTAAGTGATCTTTATGGTCCCTTCCAACCCAAACCATTCTGTGATTCTATGATTATATAATTGTAAGAGGGTTCATAAAAGCATCTTTCGTAAAGAAAAAGACTATAATGTGAACAAAAAAAATTATTGTACCTCTCCCTTTATTTTGTCTTCTGGATTTTGTAGTTAATAGATACATGCAAAGGTTGCTTCCCTCTTCTGGGATAAATTTGAGCATCCTTTTTTCCCATTTTTTTTTGTTATGCAGTGTCTTAAGTGTACTTTGATGTTAGGTTTGGCTTTGGATATAGTTTTTAGGGTTTTTAAGGTGTTGAGGGTTTGGGGGTTTTGGTTGGGTTTTGGGGTTTGTTTCTGTATTGGGCAAATATTCAAAAGACAGAATAGCTTTAATTTTTTTAAACAAATCATAGAATCATAGA
>NW_010226337.1:0-25195 GCF_000690775.1 Eurypyga helias
GCTGCCGCTCCCCGCCTTTGTGCTGTTCGCCGGGGCACGTACCCCCGCGGCCTCAGAGGAAAACAGGGCCCGAGGGGGCTGGGGAGGCAGCGGGGCTGTCCCGCCGCTTTGGCTGGGGGCTTACAGCTCGTGGCCTGTTGAAAGGTGCCGTAGCTGACCCTGGGCAAGGCTGTGGGACTCTGGGCTCTTCAGGAATGGAAGCTTTCCTTGGAGGTGTTTTCTGTCTGCGTGGGTGAAAGTGCTGTTACCTGCCATCATTTTGTGGGTAAAGAGAGAGCGGTTTCTGTTATGTGACTTGCTCTTCTGATAATGTCACGTTTGTTGCTGGAGAGACCTTAAATCAGTGTGTAAACTGATTGGAAAAGCAGGTGGTTGTCAACTGGTATGTGTTTGTGCTGAGTATTTCAGAAAGATCTTTTGAATGTATGTTGTTAATAAACAGTATTTTAAACAGTTTAACGTCCCCTAATTTATTTGACTGTGCATAAACCAAACAACACTCAAGCTTGTTACTCTAAGTAATTCTTTGAAGTAGTAATTGTGTGTGTAATCTGTACTTGTTCATTCTAAAAGTGTGGCTAATTAATTCTTAGAGTAACCTCCTTTCATTATTTTAAAGAAATACACTTTCAGAGAAATCACTTTATATATTTAAATACACAACAGCTTACGAACTTGCGCCAAGGGTCTCCTGGATTTTATTGTACCATTAATTATGATGTGGCTGCCCCAAAACCAAAATTTTGCCAAAAGTGGCAAAATTATAAGACATGTGAAATGGAGTGTGCTTTAGCTTCTCTCCTGTTGGGAACATTTTCCCCAACAATAGTAGAGAGCCCAAATCCAAACAGAGCAGTAACCACAAAATCCAGGGGTACTCTTACGGAGAAGACAAAGCAAGCAGGCAGCCTTCTTAAAGGGTACGGTCAATCTGACATAGCCTCTATGTGAAATAAAATCACAGATTGCATTGGAAAGCTTTATGCATGTAAAATGTCTTCATCTGTAGTGTTCAAGTATGTGTTTAACTTCCTGTACATAAATTGTCTCATTAAGTTCAGTGGAATTGCCTGCATGGATGAAATTGAGCAGATTCAGAAATAACTCCAGAACCAGATCCTTAATTTGAAAAGGTCATGCCCAGAAAATAACTATTTGGACTTCATTATTGAAATTACTCATTTCTACTTTAATGCTTCAGCCTAAAAATGCTTGAAGGAACAACATTCTGTTGAAGACTAGGCATGCATTGTTTTCCAAATTCCTTTACCCCCACATGCGATCCCATAATACATGGAGTACTGACCTTTCTTTTTCTTGTAAAAGTTGTGTTTTGTTGATGTGTTTATTATGCTGCTTTCTGTGTGAAAAAGCAGGGACAAACATTTCTAGGATTGTCAACTTACTACCCGTGAAGCTTTTAAAAATCTAAGTATGGTGGTGTTTTTATTTTTTTCCATCTTCAACCAGGTTCTGGCTTGGGTTTAATGTTTGCTTTTAATGTTCGGAGTAATTATGTTTTATGGTGTTTTTTTTTTTTTCCTCAGGAATAATATGTGAAATATCTTTGTGTAAACAGGCAAACAAAATCCTGTAACCTTCCCCCTTTTCCCCAACCTGTACGTCAGCAGCAGTTTGGATAATACGCACTCGTGGTTAATAAGAAAGGATGTTTATAGTAACCACTGTTCTCCCAGAAAAGCCCTACTGCCGCTGCTCTCCATAGCAGCCCCCGTCTGCTCTGGCTTCACGTGGGTTATATGGATTTATTTGCATCTGCCAATATCTGCAGTGTACTGAAAATGTGGCAAAGATACCGCTTTCCTGTGCGGATTTTCTGGTTTTATTCAAAACATTGACTGTAAATATCTAAAATGCTCTGTTTGTGCACTTCTGCGGTTTCGGAGCACATTTCTAGATTTTTCTTTTGGGAAATTTCGTTATTGGGGTTACAAGTTTTTATTCAACATGTAGTCAGTCTTAAGGGGAAGAGAACATTTTTATTGTCTGCAGATAAACCAAAGAGTATCGTTTGGGGAGTCAAACAGTAAAGTTCATGCCTGTTTGGTTTAGGCCTACATAAATCGATGTTTATGTAGTCTAGTGCTGTCATTCCTATGGCGTTAAATTTTTCTTTCATTTTCAGCTTGCTTTAGGATGCTGACCTGTCAGAAAGATCCTCCTTGCTGGGTAGTTTGCCTGTGTCACTGTATTATTTTTTTTCTGGGTTACTTGTCTGCTAATTTTTCAAACGGAGTTGGCTCACCAGGATATCAGATAAGTGCCAGCATCAGCATAAAGAAGGAACAGGAGCAGGAGGAGCACACATCACCGGAGCCTAAATTTACACCAGTTTAAATGGTTCTATAACCTTGGGCACGCAGACGTGAGGCAGGTGCTTTAGTCTCCCACATGCTCCGAGGAAAGTGTTGGGTGTCTTTGAGTAGTTCCCATAACAGGCGCTTTATTTGTGCTTGGCAAGATGCGTGGAGATTCAGCCTGAGTGGAGAATGAGCTTTGCCGTTGATGACTTGGGTGTCAGTAGACTTTCAGGCACATGGGAAGTTAAGGATGTTGTAAAGGATGGTCTGATGCTCCTTGCTTTTTATGTATTTCAGATACAGTTGACTGCATTCCAGCTTAAAAATTACTTTTATGCTGAAAGATACAGACTAAGCTTAAATATCTCACAGTTCTAATTGCTGTTGTTTATTTTTAAAACTCATTCTGAGCCACTACAAAGAACTGCGATAGCAGTAGCTCCTACTGGAAGTTCATGTTCAGTGTCTTGACAGAGTTGGAGAAAACAGATTTAATAAATCCCCCTCAGTTAATAAAAACCATTGCTTTTGTTCTAATGATGGAAATATGAAGGATTTCAGGGATATACCAAGGTTGATTGCTTTACCCTGCTTATTTTTGCATTCAGCTGAACCTTTACTAAGGTAGATAACCGTGTTTTTCTCCAACATACCAGCACAATATAAAGCTGATAACGTAACTTGCTACAAAAGACATTTACAGAAGTCTCTGAAGGGAACAAAGGTGCTAGAAAATGTAGACATCCGGGTTAAAAGCCAGAGAAAATCCCAGAAGACCTTACAGTATATCCATTTTCTTTCTCAGTGGATTTTGTAGTGTTTGATGTGCTTCATCAAAAATTCCCATTTAATATGTTTGCCTAATGGAATGTGGATGGGATTTAGGACGAACACAGATGTTTGCAAAGATCAGCGAAGGGCATGAGAAAATGCCTTTTTGTTTGGTTTGGTTTTGCTGGTATAAGCCATAATCGTAAATTTATCCCTGGAATTTACCTATGGTGGTGCTTGAAAAAGGTAAAAGAGAACATTTTGTGTCTGAAAGGTGAGGTTAAAGAAGAGAGAACTCAATACTGGATTTGGGTAGTTTGCCCATACATCTGTAATGGCTTTCCTGTAGGATGCTCTTGTGTAGCCAGCAGTACCTGAAATCCTGCGAGATGGAGCGAATGTTTCCTGTGAGACTTTGCTCTAAGAAGACTCACTCATGTTTTTTGTTCTTGCTTGTGTATGACAGGCTTGCAACAGTATAGCAGTTTCATTTGGCTGTTGCCATGACTGATAAATGCTGATATAACGTGTGTAGGCTCTGTTGTGGTTGCTCCTGTTCAGATTTTTGTCAGCTTCTTTTCAGGGAAGCCTTTCTTGTCTAACATAGCTTCGTATCTTGGTGGATTTTGAAACTAGGCAAGTGATTGATGATAGAGTGGGAGAGGTTCCTAAATGTGGTTGTCTGATTCTTTTATTTTTTTTCTTTGGGCAGATTGTGCCTTTGAAGAACCTTACTTTCATTTTGGGGGGTAACTAACATATAATACACACAAATGCTCATTATATTAATAGTTGGGCATTCCTCTGGGCTAGTGTGTCTATAAGGAATGGACAATTTCCTGGTGTCTTGGTATGCAATTCTGTAAAACAGAAAATATAGAAGAAATAAGGGAATCCAACTGTTACTTCAGTGGCTTTCTTACCTGTGCTGTGGTTTAATTTGATTCAAGTGCAATCTAGAGGAATCTCAAAGGGGGAAAAACCCCAGCAAATCCAACATGCTTTTTGCGGCAGAGCAATTCTTGTAGCTGTAATTTACTGAAACACCAAGTGTGCTATCGGCACTGAAGCAGAATGCAGCTATGTAAGTAACTGGGTATTGGTAAGAGATTACTGTAGTTGGCTGTGACTGGAAAAGGGCATGGGTGCCCAAAAAATTTAGTTGCTCTGGTATAAAAATTATCTTTCAACAAACCTTGTCCTTGCAGAGTTTAGTTTTAAATACAACAGTCTGGACAATACCACAGTGAAACAGAATGAGAAAAGTGTGTTTCCCTAGCATTCCCTAGTGGGAGTTGGTGGTGGGTGGTTGTTTTTTTTTTTTTTTTTTTTGGGTTTTTTTTTTTTTTTGGGTTTTTTTTTTTTTTTTTTGGTGTGTGTGAGATAAGGCTGTATTGAAAACTTGCTTGGGGGAAAAAAACCCCAGCACGGGTAGCATGTCCTCCTAAAATGTATTGAAACAATTTCTTCTCATATGTAATGTTGACTAAAAACATTATTGATATTTATGGATTCACTGTAATTTTGGAGGAAACTTAAGATCAGTACAGATCAGTATAACTTTTCTTTCCTTCAAAATCTGCTTATGACTATCTCTAAAGAACTTGGATTTGAAACTCATTGCTCACTTGGTCTTGCTATCTAATAACCGCAGCAATAAAAATACATCTTTTTCATCTTTGTAGTTTAAATCAAGACGTTCATGGAGCTTGTATGTTTATTCTGTAAGCAGTCTTCGTTTATCCTAAAATGTGAGGGGACAGACCCTGAGGGAAGTAGCATTTCATATCTTTGGGGATGTTTTAAGACTAAATTGCAGTGAAGAAATACTCTCTGCCCTTTTCTATCCTGGATTAACTTTGTGGATTATCTAACAAAAAGACACTTTTCCTGCAGCGTGTTCATGGAAAACAGTTTGTTATGCAAGCCTGAATACTATTTAAGCACTGGCCTTCCATAACCGCAAGCATATTTTTCAGTGGAGGGACAATAAGAACGACATTTAACTCCTCCAACATCACAAACATAATAGTCTTATCTTATAACACTGGGGAAGATAATTATACTGCTATGGTAGTTCACTGACATGAATTTAAAATACCAGCTACCTCCCCTGCTACTGGGACTTGCAAAGTAAAAGCCAAAGGAAAACCACAGTCACTGAAATCATTTTAAGGTGTGAAATGGTAAAGTCACTGTTCAGCCTTGATAAACCTCAGTGAAAGTTCTATCTTAGAAATATATACTGGTAATTAGGAAGTCTTCCTTTGATTATCTGTTACTCTTCTTTTACTCCTCCTTTGCAGTAACATAAGATTCTCTGGCTCCTCTCATATAGTGAAAGAAATTTATTTTTGACAGTAACACTATCATTATTGATGAGACTTCATTTCCTTCTGCTTGGTGTTTTGGGAAGTGTATTCCGGTTATATGTATTTGTTGAAATAAATTACTGCTTTGGTGTCAGTGGTATATTCTGAAGTCAAGGACAATCCAATTAGTGTTGATTGGGATTTGGCAGCTAAATCCCTGCTCATTGAGCCAAGAACATGCTTGTTATGCTTATCTGTTACTGACTAGATACATCATGATTTCATGTCTCTAATGTTTACAGTTCTCAATTTCCAATCTTCGACAAATTTTATAATATGAAAAAATGCAACCGTTGAACAGTTTGGATTCTTTGTTTGCTCTGTGGTACTTGCGTGCTCAAGGTAACAACAGAGTAACAAATCACAAAATTTCCCCTGAGCTGGGCATAGGTAACACTCTTAATACTGCAGCCAAAACCAGTAGTTGGTACAGGCTGAGGTTTTGTGTCGCTGTAGTGGAGGAATACCACTATACAGAAAATACAAAATCATCATAATTCTGGACACAAATTCAGGACAGCTGCCTACAAAACCACACTGGACCCTGGGAGACGTCAGTGGATAAATAGAGACAAAGGAATGTTACTGGGGTTACAAAATCAATCACTCAGAAATTTGGGGTGGGGGAAGGTAGGGATAATGACCTTTTAATGTGGTTCGTATGTTTTTTCCTCGGATTTAAAAATGCAAAATCTAGAAAATGCACTATCTGACACTTGGATAGATCTTCAGCAAGACTGGAAACGTCTGTTTAAATGGTAGACTTGTACGTTGGGTCTAATGGAGTAGTAACTGGAAAGGAGATGAGACTTTCTGGCAGAGGACTTTTCGGATACTTGCGGATGCAAAGGAATGGTGGCTCTTCTTTCTAGAATTCTGAGTTCAGCCATGGGAAATGGCGCTTTGGAGAATGCGTTTTGTTGAGCTACCTTTGCCAGATACCCTAAGTGTTAATGCCAGGAGCACTGAGTGTTGGCAGTTGGCGGTGTCCCCTTCAGGCTATGTAGCGGGCTCTGCATCGCCTCAGTGTGGTTTGGGACCCCTTGCTCTGTAAGAGAGTGCCCACTCTTCCCACTTACTTCGTTTGGTGTGTTCTGGTATGTTTAAGTTCTTTGTCTTATGGTTTGATTTTCTAGGTTTACTCCAGAAATATCTGACCTTAATGTCCCTCTCTTTCTCTCTCCTTCCCTCCCTTCTTTCTCTTCCTCACTCTCTCTTAATCTCTGTTTAGCCTTTTTTATCTGCTTGGTGATGTTCTGAAATGAAGTCCTCTTGTCCAGTCTGTCTGATTTTTTTTTGTGGTTTTCATCGTTAAACATCAATTCATCACACAGACACAAAGCCTATGATTCAGCCTAACACAAAGCAGAAGAACATGGGACCTTTAACAATTCCTGTGGTAAATTTTGGGTCTAAAATAGTGTTTGCTAGAATTTTAGTTGAAGAAAAATGTCCTTTTCCCCAGACTTACTTCTTAGAAACAGGAAGAGTATTTGGTGTGAAGTTTTCTGAAATAATTGAGCTAGAGGCCAGTATTAAGCATTGAGACTTAAGATGGTGCCTTTGTTTTGGCTGAGTAAGAAGTAACTGAAAATAGTTAGAGGTTAGAGTGCCCTTAGTGATGCTTATGGCTCTTCGCTATTTGCCTATCTAAAAAGCACTGCACTCATGTTTCTCCTTGTATAAGTGTACCGGGTGTAGCACAATAAACCTCTGAGCTTGATTGCTGCTTTGTTAAGCTGTCTCACGTTTTAAATGTGGACATTTAACACGTATTTGTGCTTTGAACGAGGAAATAGACACATCCTTTTTTGTGACTATTGTTCTGTGAACTATAAATACAGTTTGGAAGTGGCCATAAGCGTAAGCTTGACTATGACTAACAAAATATTCAAGCCTTTTTCAAAAGGACAGAGTTGTCATCTTGTCGTAAATACAACTGTAATGGACTTTAACTCTTGGAATACTGTTGAATGGGCATACCGTACTTTTTAAATAACAGAAAGTTAGGCAAGCTGTGGTTTTTTAGTGCTATTACACAGGCTGCTTTTCATAAAAATGCAAATTGCAATTGCATTAAAAAAAAAAAAAGAATCCACGTGTTTTGTTCCTGCAGAGCTGTTTCTTCATAATTAGTCTCTTTTCCCAGAAAAATATATAGCGGTTTTATGAAACTTGTGCAGTGACTAAGCTGTTACTGTTCTATATTGTTAGTATATGCTATTTTTACACAAATCATTCTAGTAGAAGTTATAGGAGGTTTTCAGTTTTCTCTTGGTCGGTCATAACTTGTGAAGAGAGAAGTTAGGTTTCATATTTTTGAAGAGCTTAGAATTTCTTAAATATGTCAAAGGAAAATTGATTATACTTTCCTAAAACACAGATTAAAACCACGTTTGCCTCCCCATATTGGTAATTTAATCTATTTCTAGTCTGTCTTAGGTTGTGAGTTCCTTCAGTCTGTAAGAATTATTTTTCTTCACTCTTTTTTGTTTTGTGATGGGTGCAGCTCTGACCCTGTAAGAGCTGGTGGCAGATGCTAATGTGGTTGATGGGAAAATTGTTGCTGAACTCATTGTGCCTTACAGAAGGGTCTGGATATGCCTCTTGATATGCTTTTCATTCCTAGCTTTGAAAACTCATAGTACTCGTAAACCCTGGAGATGGCTTTTGTGCAGTTCAGATGGTCACCGCTCATTCGGCAAAGCGGTAGGTCCTTCTGGAGGTTCCTGGGGCTGTGACTGCCTGGTTGCTGGTGTGACTGCCTTCTAGGCAGGATTTGCTTCTTGTGAAGTAGCTTAGCCTGGGGTCTCTGCCTGAGCAATGCGTTGTGTCCGACTGCAACTGAGGAGCTAGTTGGAATTCCCTGTTAAGAAAGGAAGAGCTGCTGCCTGAGCATTGCCTTTGACTTTTGGATTCACTCACATTTCTTAAGAATAATTCATTAATTTCTGTTTCATGAATTTGTGGACCTACTTGCCTTTACAAAATAGGAAACTTTGTGTGTCTTTCTCATGATCAGCAGGTTTCAGCAGTGGTAGAAAGCCCAAGGTTTGGAATGGATGCTTTAATAGGATTTCCGAAACAGGTAAGATAAGGAGGCATATACACAGAATAAAAGGATATATTCAATAGTAACAAATAATCAGAGTTTAGAGTTTGTGTTCAGGAATTTATTCAAGTTCAAATTCAAAGTGCTGCAGAGAAATGTTTCCTCTCTAGGTATTTCACAGTGCCTAAAATTTAAGGGATTATTCTAAGTAAGAAATTACGGTCCACTCTGCTAAAGTGACTTAAGATGATGCTTGTGAAAGTCCCAGATTTGCCCTTTAGCTGAAGGCAACTGTTCCTACAGCAATTTTAGACACTTGTGCCAGTTCTGTGCTGATTCCACTAATGAGCTGAGGTTTTGACTCAAGCTGCCAGTAAACATACTTTAAGCTGAGACACCTGGATTTGTATGGAGATGATTGAGGCATGGGACACATGTTCCCTTTTTCCAGCTCTGAGGGGTTGATGGTTTCCAGCAGAGAAGCAGCAGCAAAAAGAACTAGAACATCCCAAACCATCTCAGTAGGTTGTACTAGGACTAGAGTCAAAGCTGTGGTGTGTCAGCTGTGATGGCATTATAATTCAAGCAAGTGTCATGTTTTTTCAGTTACAGGCAACTGAAAAGAAAACAAAACCACAGAGCACCACATGTTTGTGATTTGGAATTCAAAATGCTTCTTTCAAAAGATTCCCTTTCCTGTTTGATTAATCTGCATAAATAATGATACCAGGTTTGCCACTGAGTAAACAGCGTCAATTCAAGTAGTGATTGATACTTTTATAAGGTTGTTGTTTCAGTACTGTGTTTTCCAAATATTTTGTTTATAGTATTTATTCTCAAGATAGATGAGATCATACATATTTAACAAAATATCCTTGTGGAGGCTGTTTTTACTATTTTGTTCTCTTTTGCCACATGGCATCTTTTTGGAAGGAGCAAGACTGTCACTGAAGCATTTTATTTTTTGTGGGAGAGTGGTCTTGAAAAATATCCAGAAAACATACTTTCTACCTTTCTGACCTTGTGACATGTTTTTGTATTTTTTAAAAAATTGTTTAATTGTTTGCTTATGTGTTGTTTTTTTTTTGTTTTTTTTTTTTTTTTAAGAAAATATGGTCTTTTTTTAGTAAGTGGTCCGTTTTTAGAAAATTTGAGTTCAGGAACATGTGGCTTCACTGGTCTGGTCTCTAGCTGTAGTCATTTATAGTCACAGCTGCTCTTCATGTTAGCAGCCTAGTAGAAGATAGAAGGTAACAAGTTACATCCATACTTAATTCTAACAAAAATGAGGATTGTTCCTTATTATAGTGAGATAGGATTTTAGAGGCCTAACTCAGGGGACTCTTGCTTTCATGATCTGCTGTTTTCTTGATAAAAAGCTTACCATTATTTGAAGTTAGAAAACTAAGAGGTAAGATTTTTATGAAAGTAAGAATAATAATGATCCTAACTTTGACTGGACCTATGGTGTCATATGTCTTATGGAAATGACCTTGGAGATGTTACCTTTCCCAGAGTTGTGATGGCTAAGGATATGATGTTGACACATGAAAATCATGCAACTCATATCTTCCTTCGTTACAGAGTTGTGTGTTTTCTGTCTCAGCAGTGGGTTATGATAAAGTTCATGGGTTGCATTGTCTCCCATTGCTAACCTCTTTCCTCCTTCCCCTCTCTGCCCCCCCCCAAAATCAGTAATTTTTCTTATTTCAGGTTTCTTGTACAACTTGTCATGGCTACTACTATGAAGTATTTTGAAATCCTGAAGCGGAAGACTCTTGAACTGCAGCATGTAGTTAGGAATTAAAAATCAGTTCCTCTTTTTATAACGACCAGTTTTACTCATTCTTCTTTTGGATTGGAAAAAAAACCCAAGGGTAGATATTTCAACAGAATATAACAATTCAGTAGACATTCTGATCGCTTTCTGTTACGCATCCTGATGTTTGGTAACTTTATTATCTAGCTACCCGATTTTTTCACTTTTTCTGTCAAACTACAGAGGTTTTGTGGCAAGAATTATGGTTCTGCGAAACTCTTCAAACCCTGCCCCAACCCAAAAGGATGAGCATATGGCTTCTGTGAAAAATCTGATACAGGTGTGTCTAACTTAAAAAAACCCCAACATATCCCTGTATCAAGGCTAGAAATGAGCAGTAGTTATTGGGCAGTAGGAATCCCTACTTACTGTCTAAATCTGGTGTGTACTCTCTACCTAATACTAGCTGTGCTTTCTTAGGGGTTTGCAGATAGATTGGCAGAGACACAAACATAAATGTAGCATAAATTCCATGCTTCATTTGAGTAATCTATGGTTTTGTGAAGACTGAATCTTTTTTTATTCTTGCTAACTGTATGTAACAGTTAACCAAAGTCAAGCAAAGATTTTTGTCAGCACTGTCTTGCCAATCTTAATTTTCAGCAAATTTTCCTGCCTGAGGCTTTTAAAGAACCTAAGCTGTTGCTGGTTAAATGGTGAGAGTCTGAAGAGTTATGAGTAGATTAAGGGAGAGGAGCAAATGGTCACTATTCATAGGCAAAGCTGGTAGCATGGAATGCCAATGTATGTTTTGCAGATCTTTTATGTTCCAATTGTAAATACCTGGTGAAAAGAGAGGTGGGCTGGTTAGGGGATGAGAACTGTAGATGATAACAAAAAAATCATTCAGGATAGCTGAATCTAAAGCTTATGGGGAAGGGTTCCAGAAAGAGCTTGTGATACTGAGTGACTAGGTGTTGAAATTGTGGATGAAATGCAGTTTTGATAAACACAAGCAGTGGTGTGGAAAGATGGTCCTAACATACATTCACAACAGTGATCTCTACTTTAGCTCATGTCAGTTAGTGAAAAAGTTCTTGGCATTTCTGGACAGTTCTCTGGTGATAATGGCTACAGTAAACTCCAAAATAAGCAGTATGGAATTGTGGGGAAAAAACCCCAACCCACTAGAAAACATTGTGGTGTTGGGACTTGCAGCCTAGGGGCAGGAGTGAATCCCAGAGGTCCTGCTTTCTACCGTCCTGGTTGGTAAGAGGAGCTGGACCAGACTTCTGGGAATCACTTGAGCCATCTTTCCCCAAGGCACAATTGGCTGTAGCCTTTGCTGGCCGAGGTGGGTCTTTCACTTATTATTGAGGGTTGGGGTACTTGGAGAAATGAATTAGTAGATTATTTCATGAACAATGGAACTAGTGATGTCTCTCTTCCTAACTTATTCTTAAAGCCCCTTGATAACAGCACTTCTGCAACCTGCCCTGTCAGTCTCTTGCAGTGCTACTCTGTCTGACAGCTGTTTTCAGAGTGTTTGACTCAAGTGGGTTTTGGTACACAGGTTTTAAGCCTGTTATGACTATTCTGGAAAGTGTGGTGACCAAACTGGATGTGGTAACTTACATGAAATCGTACCAAACCTAACAGTGAGACTGTTATTGCTGGTTTTGCAGGCAGTTCCATGTAGACATTAGTCTGATTCATTTTAGTTCTACGTTCATCCATTTAATTAATTAATTAATTTCCCCACATCACAACACTGCGGGTCACTTTATGGTCTACTTTAGTCTCTACATCCCTTTTAACTAAACTGATAACTACTTGGCCATCCCATATAGGTGCAATCAGCTGTTCTGACCTAGCTGCAGCTTTGCAGTTCTCCTTAGTCATACCCTAACACTTTTTCATAACTTTTTCAGTCCTTCAAGATCACTTTGAATTCTTATCTTGTCCTCTAACATGCTTATTATGTTCATTGCCTGAAAATAATTAATGATTTGTGTATATCAAAAATATTTTTGTGTGTATATATGCATTTATGTATACAAAAATGAACAGCGTCAGTTATATTTTTGATTCAGCCTGCAGTGACTTTAACCAAAACCAAACCAAAATCCACCCCAAACAAAAACTGAGCATTGATCCCCAAAATGATTTGCGTATCACAGCTGGCAGATAGAGCTAATGCTGCTGTAAATGTGACTGAATGTGTGTAGTGAGGAAAATCGTAGGAAGTATGTTCAGTTGATGTTTCTAGACACATTGAATTTGAGGTGCTTTGCGATATATTTAAATAGGACTGTATTTTAAGAGTTGGGGTAGTTGGAGAAACAAGTTAGCACATTATTTCATGAACAATGGAACTAGTGATGTCTTTCTGCGCATTTTTCTCTTTTGTCTTGAATGACCCTGGTAGTGCTGCTGTTAGACAAGCAACAGGGTGTCTCGAATGCTAACTGTTTTCAAATCAATGGACAATATTTATTTGGGTTAAAGGCAGCTGATCACATAAACTTTGGTTGTGCAGGAAACCTGTCTGAAAGTGTAGCATTCTTACTTGCAAGAACATGATTTGCTGTCAGAAGAATATCTTCTTTCCTTTGTAATACACACATTGTGGTATGCGCCAGTTAATATTTGGGGCCTTCCACAACCTCAGAAGGGAGAGGTTATGTTCTGTTAATTTATGACAAACGCATAGTCAAGTGGCATTTAATTGTTTGCTACAAAATGGATGCAGTTCTGTTCTCTTCAATTATGCTCTAATTTCAAATAACCAGTTCCTTCAGTGTCTTGTGAAGTGTGGATTAAGGATTTTGTGTTCTAAGTATTATTTTACTGCTAATGGTACATACACTGGAAATGCGTGTTCATGTGTAAAATCTTGGTAGTGTGGCTTATTCATGGAGTGGGAGATGTCAGTAAGGAAATAGGTGATTTAGCACATAAGCAGAGAATCATACTTTATTATTGCATTACAGTTTTAAAAGGATTATCTAAAAAACCTGAAAGATCATACTAATTGTTTAAAATCACTAGTGTTTATTTTAGGCCTTTATTTTTGTTGATTTTTTTTGTTTAGTAAGTATTTAACAGCATTTGCAGTACTTGTTTAACTATGCTTAGAAATCAGGTGAAATAATACATGACACGGACAAAATATAATTCACATGATACAAAGTTCAGCTTCATAGGATCATGGAATAGTTTGGGTTGGAAGGGACCTTAAAGCCCATCCAGTTCCAACCCCCCTGCCATGGGCAGGGACAGCTTCCACTAGACCAGGTTGCTCCAAGCCTCATCCAGTCTGGCCTTGAAGACATCCAGGGATGGGGCATCCACAGCTCCTCTGGGCAACCTGTGCCAGTGCCTCACCACCCTCTGTGGGAAGAATTTCTTCCTGATATCCAATATAAATCTCCCCACTTTCAATTTAAACCCATTACTAGTCTTCAGTGAAGACTAGTAGTGTTAGGAGAAATACAAATACACAGTAACGCTTCTGATGTTTCAAGAGTCCACGTGTATAGGTTTAAAATAGGTTTGGATACACCAGATTATTTTTCAGCATCTCTTACAAAGGACTACATTTTTTGTGTCCATCCCCACTTAATAGAAGTCACTCTGGCAGCTGTGTTCTTAGGGGAGGAGGGAATGAAATCAACTGTTAACCTTTCAAAGCCAGAACACAAACAAATAGTGTTTAACTTGTGGACATTTGTGGATACTTCAAACAATGGTGTTAATTTTGATGGCCTTTTTGAAGTAGACCAGTTCTTTTTGTTCTTGGTTCGGAAGCTAAACATATTGTTTCAAACTTTTCTGCAGCTGCGAAGAACAAAGTTTGTCATGCAGTAGTTCAGTAAGATGACATCATGAGATGATTTGGACTGCTGTGGCAATCTGCTTGCGTTTGCCCTTGTGTAAGCGTGATCACTGGCATGTATTTGTTTACATTTGGTTTAAATCAAGTGAGCATTGATGGAATTGCATTGTCTGGCTATTTACTTGATCCTGTTGTTCTGGGTTATTGCTATTTTTGACCTGAAAAATCATTCTACTCAGTCTCTGTTCCATTTTATTCTCCAAAGAGGTACTTCAGGTAAGTCCTCTTATCTTTGCACAGCAGAGCATTCCTGTAAGGCTGTGTTGGGCTGTTGGTGGGATGTTTGAATGGTGATGCACCAGTTCTTTGAAATGCCACCGTGACCGAAGGCCAGTAACTGCTCACACACCTCCACATCCCTGGTTTACGGAGTACTGGAGAATGCAGAGCAAAACCTGTCTAAGCACTTGGGGCCAAACTCTCTTGAGATCATCTTGTATTGCTTTACACCACTGGCATGCATGTACTTGTGCGGGGATTAGCTGGTAGAAATGATGACCAGCCTGAAAGGTGGCATTAATGCTATTCTGGCAAGTGGCTGAGGAGCTAAATTTTGCTAAATACATATGGGCCGCAGGATATGCACACTGTTACTGGAAACTCTTTGTTTTTGCTGTGTTTTTAGTCTATAGTCAGTCCAGACAAAATATTTGGCCTACCAGGATATGTGAATCATTCTTCTTTGTAAGGCTTCATTTATCATCTGTGTCTTTGTCATGTTTTGTATGAGGGAAACATTGAATGCACCCAGAAATTTTATTGTTAACCTGCGTTTTTACAGCTGTTATGTAAAAATCGTGCTTTGGGAAGGTCAAAATATTATTTAATTGTTTTAGCCTATTGGAACCACAGGAAATACACAGGGTGGGAAACTCCCAAATGACTCCTCATCACCTGTAGGTGAGCAATGGCATGCAGGCTTTAAAAAAAACCAAACAAACCAAACAAACCCCAACACAGTACTAGAAATCTTAGCAGCTGATTAGTTCTGGGAAAATAAAAGATGCTCCTTCATCCTTTATGCATTGCTGATACTTTGAGTAGAAAAAAATGCTTTAAAATTTCCTATATCAAGGCAAAAATATACATAGAGTACAAATTTGATGTTAAGGATTGAATGAACAGACTGACTTGTGTTGTTTTTTTTCCTTTGTAGTCCAGTTTTAACTGATACTGAGGGTGACGCATGTGAACGTGGGTCAGGAGGGCACTGTCTGAAATTCTGTAAGGGCCTTCAGCGTGCCTCTCATTACCTGAAGGAATGTGGCAGTTCCTATGAAGTTGAGGCGAAAATAATGTTCTAGAAGGAAGTTGAGATGACCTTCCAGTCACAAAATTCTGGAATTTTTGAACAAATTTTAAATTAGGTATGACATCAGGAAGTTCGATGGCGTTGTGGTATGTATGAATGATGTCTGCTGGGTGTGGGTGTGTATAGCTCCATGTTCCAGTTTGTCGCACTGAAGGAGTGGGGCTCTGTAAGTGCTTGGAGGCAGGAAGCATTATAGAAAAAGGGTATTTTAAATAACAGTAAGGAATGAAAAAGGGCACTGAAAGTGGAGCTGAGAGATGATGAACATTGTCTTTTAGAGAGGAAGTGTGCAGTGTACAGAGGACGAATCCTGCGAAGGTAGCGGAGAGATAACTGCAGGACTTGGAAGTTGAGGCAGCTTCTTATTACAGAGCTTTGAAAAGCAGATCAGGAGGAAGTGCATTTCAGAGCAAACATTTTGCATGTTGAGATGTGCTAAATTGTGTTTACAGATTGGTGTTTAGATGTGGGTAGCTTGAGCAAGCTACAGAAGGGGAATCTGCAGTGATGTGTGAAATGGAACTATGTATAAATACTTGATTTAAGGCTCACGTGAGGCAGTTGGGGAAGTGAGTGGCATGATTTCTCTGCAGCACTCTCACAAGGTGGGCTATCAAAAAGGCCCTTATGAAGATGATTATCTTTTCAGACTCAGGGAAGATATATTTATTTGGGACAGAAGACAGCGAGATGCATCTGAAGATACTGCTTTTGAAAGAAGGAAGTGAAGACAGTAGGAATTTAGCTGTCTCTACTGCCTGAACTATGTTACTGTTCATAGGCAGTGTGTTGAAAATTTCAAATGAGATGGCTTGATCATGTGTTGCAAGACTCTCCTAATTTTCAGAGGTGATTTTTTTTTTTAACATAGTTGGCAAATACCATTCAAAAGTAATTATAAATTTTTGGAGGTCATGATAATTGACTAGCTCTGGAGTGACTGTGTCCCCAGTGTAAAGCAGCATGAAGCTACACTGGTATTGCAATTTAGCAGGAAACGTGGAACTTTCAACTGAGTTTTGGGTCAAGTATGTATTTCCTTTGATTCCAAGCGAGTGCTTTTTACTGAAGATCAATGTACTTTTTTGATGTTACGGAAATATTTCTCTTACAGGTCAACTGCCCAACCTGGAAATACTTTTAGAAGTGACGATTGTTTTGCTTAAATGCGCATCATACCAACTTCAACAAGTTACACTTAGCTGTTTCTATGGGTATCTTGCTGGTATTGAAAACAGCAAACTGCATTACATCTAAGCTTAAGTAGACTTTGTTAACCTTCACCTTGAAAATTTCAGACAGTACATTAACTTCTGTATAAACCTTCTGTACTTTTTATTTTGGCAAATAGATAGAGATTTTGGTTTTGCTTATGATGTTTATCAAATAGAATACCTGTTAACTCTGGTCCATAAGAAAAAAGGATTATGTGTTAAAATGCCCTTCATAGAAGGCCTAGCAGAAACAATTTCCAGTAAGATACACTAAGATATGTATTTCTAAAATATATATTATATATGCTTTTGTCGTTTATCTGTAATTTTGGGGTAACATCTGAAAATACTGTCATTCTGAACAAACTAATAGACCACAGTAATTTTTTATCCTACTTTGATGGACTCTTTATCAGATGTTCCAGTGGAAGAGAGGTAGTTTGTGTGACTCATCTGTGTTGTGGAGGGATATATATGTATATTTTTGAATCCCTCAGTAGCTACTGGTTATATAGGGGAGGTTGGAAAAATGAGGAAAGGATAAATCTGAAAGTGTAGGACTTCTTGCGTAGACTGTAAAAAATAATTTAATTAATGGTTAAAGCAGTTAAATAAGATCTTGCAGGTCCAGTGAAGAGAACTTCAGAGTTGATTATTTCTATTATTATGGAATGATAAAGTTGGAAGCTTTTACATTACATCAGAAACAAATGTGGCATAGAATACTCAGTGTTTTCAGTGTATTCATTAACTTAAAAAGAAGAGATTTCAGTCTGGCTGTTAATACTGATGTGTTTAGTTGCAGTATAAAGGTGGTAGAGTTTAGTACTTCATTTTTCAGGTTAAGGAATGCAGAGGGCTAGAACTGTGTTGATGTGCAGTAAGTTTTATTCATTACTGAAAGAAACTTTTGTCCTGCCATGCAGTCTTGGCAATTTTCAGCTTGTTTAACAGCCACTTGAAGGGCGTGTTTAAGAACAGCCCTTAGGCTTTTTGTACATGACACTGGGGATTAGTCTTTTTCCTGCCGGGTAGAGGGATAAGGGCAGTGGAAAGGTGGCTGGCTTATAACCAGCTTCCACTTGCCCTCTGGTCCTGTGCTGCTTTTCTGGGGCACCTGGCCAAGCATACCTAATGCGAAAGACTTGCTGGTAAACCGCGTTATTTGAAGATGGAGGATATATGCAATTTGCAACAATTTGTACATATTATGGACAAGGTTGCATTTAGCAAGTAGCAAAGAAACAAAGTTGTCTTATGGACTTGCCTAACAGTATGAATATTTTACAATAATGTGCAGTTTGCATCTCTGTAGTTTTAAAAAAAGAAGAAAAAAGTACTTTTGGACATGTTTGTCTCATGACAGATTCTTCATTCATCAGGAGTCAAATTCTTGCTGATTTTTGCCCCTACTAGAAAGTAGTAGCTCCTGGTTCTCTCCTCATCCGAAAGGCATTTTATGTTCTAAAGAATATGAAAAGTATTTTTTCAAGTAAATTCTTTTGTACTCAAAGAAAGTATTTACTTCCACTCTTTGAATATTGCAACTTGACTGAAAAACAAAATAATATTTTAGTATCATTTGTAGTTGTCTGATTGTCATTCTGATTATTCTATGCATCTTACGTAGAACGTTTGTCTACTACTTTCCGATTTTAGCTTGTACATCTCTACCCTTAGAGATGCACATCTAAATCTACCCTTTAGATACACATCTAAAATGTGCTCTTCTAAAAAACCCTCAAACCCCAAACTCACTTGCCCCTAAAAAGCAAAAACATCCCCCCACCCCCCCAACCTTTAATGTTGTTAATGTTCATGGTACACCTTTGTTAGTAGTACAGCTGAGGCTAAAGTCATTCTGCTATGAATGGTCACAGGTTAGTGTTCTTCCCTTTCAGTGCAGGACTGAGGTGCTCACCAGTTGAATATTGTTTTCAGTGCATCAGGACCTAATTTTGCTGTTATTAATGATTATTAATTTGTGTCATTTGAAGCCAGTTTTAAGCGTGCTCTGTCTTTGGCATGTTGAGCTACAGCATTAGCTGTTCTCCAGAACATAATTAAATGATTGGAAACTATTACTACTAAGGCATAGAAAGCATCTACCATTCATACAGAAATAAAACTCTGTTACAGTTCAAGCCAAATAGGATAAATAGCCCCAAAACAGGCTTTATTAAATCTCTAGGGCAAGTGCCTAAGCTTGTATCATGAAACATGTTGGTATGTATGGAGATATTTATAGCTATTACTGTGTTTCTCACCTCAGACCTGACTTACATTTGAAGGCTTTTTTTACTCCAACTGAAAATAAGAAAAATCAGTGCTGGTATGCATTGGGTTAAAATATATAGTATATTTATTTATATGCCCAACTTCTATATTTTTCTTGCTTTTTTTGGTAAAATGCTGTGTGATGTCAAGTATTGTGATGCTTTTACCCATGCATAACTCCAGAGGAACTGGTGACTTTGAATCTGTTTGTTGCAGTTACTGTGGAGTACTGTGTGTATATCTCTTCCAAATTGGAATTGGTCCAATGAAGAAATCTTTGAGGTAGTCCATTAGAATCCACAAAGGTGCTGAAATAAATAAGCTGTATTTAAACTAATATGGAGTAATATCCTTTCTGAAACTAACAATAGTGTGATATAGGTAAGGATTTTCTTTTAATTTTATTTAAAATGTAAAATTGGTTAGGTTCATTCCTTTTTTTGTGAGCTGAAAAGAAAAAGGTTTCACTTCTTAAGGTAATGTTTACTGTTAAACCTATGGCAACCTTCTCCTAGATTGTACATTGTTTATCTCAAAGCCTATTAGATCATTCATTCTTCTGTTAATGAATCACTAGAATTATTTGTCTGACAATGAATCACAAAGCCGGTTTGAATGAAGCTTATTGAGACGTGTATTATTATTAAATTTGCATCACAAATGGTGCATTCCTACATATATTTCATTGGGTTTCATTGAGTTACCGATCCTGTTCTTCTCTGCTGTTTTTCTCCTCTCCCTGCCTCATGTTGTCTTACTCTCTCAAAGGATAGCTTGAATTCAAGCTTACTACCTTTGATAGCTGTTGCGTTTTCTTTCCTATTGCTTTCGCTTGATAATTTGCCAAGCCCATCATTTTTCTAGATAAGAATCTGCTCTAGCTGTAACGTGCACCATATACAAACTTACACCAGCACTGAGTTAATCTTGCAAGTAAGATTAGATGTAAAAATGTTTGATTACATGGAAATTGCCTGGGTAGATGTTCAGAATTCTATTAAAAGCAAGTTTTTATAGTGTAAAATTAGCAGAGAATGTAAGGTCATGTTAAAGAACAGGTAACTGCTAGTGCCTGGAAGTAGTCTGTGCTCTGGAGGTCTGCCATTCAAGTTTAGGACTTAAGTCATTGGTAGTTTGTAATCTTACGCTTCATATACTATCAGTTTTGATGTCAGTCAGATTTTAATTGCAGGTGTATTTTGATTTTCAATAAATTCTATTATCTTCAAGAGCTTTCTGCTGTTCTTCACACTGTTCTAGTAGTGTGCCCTGTTGTCACAATATTATCAGTGGCATCTTAGATGGCATTAAAAACACTTTAAAATAGGGTTCTGAACATGTTGATGCAGTCAATAAACCCCAAAAATGTGGATATGCCTAGTTAACATCTCTGGCAGTTTCTGGACATACTTGCTTCTTGGTAGAAGAAAATGGGGTAAATGTACTGCTGCGAAGTAAGAGCTGGGAAGTTCATAACGTGTTGAGATTTTAAATTTATCCTGCTTCATTTTGTATGGTTCAAAATGCTCTGGCTAGTTGGCTAGAGAATGTTCTTTTTGGAGTATTGGGGATTTAGTGCTAATAACACATTGAGTTAAGAGAAATGCAAAATCTTCATTGGTATTGGCATTTGCTACATTTTTTGGTTGCTGTTTGGTTTTGGGTGCTTTTTTTTTCCTTTTTAAAAGAGGAAGAACATGAAAAAGCAAAATAGAGCAAGAGATTCAACACAACACAAAACATACAAGTGAACAAAAAAGCCAAGAGTAGGTGCATTATATTAGCAGGCCTAAGTTTCAGTTCACTGTATGCTTTGACACTGAGTTAGTTTCCATATGGGCATTTTCTTCCCCTGAAGACCTATGAGCTAATTGATGTGCAATCAGGATCGGTACCTTTGTTCCATGTTGGTTCCCCTTCCTTTTGTTTCTCCATCCACTTGTGGGGAAGTACAGGACCTAGCCTTTGAGATATAGAGCTGTTTCTTAATAGGTGTGATATTTGCGTTTGCTCTTGCTTGGCAATGTCAAGGCTTTCAGCAGCCTCTGCTGCCCTCTCCTGCTGTGCTTTCTGGCTTGTGTTCTTGGAACCGTGAGCGACTTTCAGCACGGAGCCAGGAGAAAATGGGCCCTTCCAGCTTTGGAAACTGATAGGGGTGGAGGGTTCCATGAATCCTGATGCTCTATTATAAAACTGATATTTATAGCTTAATACAGGTTTCCGTACCTCCTAAAGCATATCAGTGTTAGTTACGGGCCCGGGAGAAAGGCTACAACAGGATGGTGAATAAAGACCGTGTGGAATTGTTATGTTAGTTGTGATGGTAGCATAGTTTCTTACTTTTGAAGTGGTAGGCTAATCTTGCATGTTCAGGAACTTCTGATACGCTTTTGCATATTTCTGGGTCACAGGTAGTAGGAATAACACCCTCAGTTCATTATTTGTGGTACAAGAAAAATGGATATTGGGTATGGAAGCCAACTTTTCATACATAATGTGGGTGATTTAGGCAAAGTTTGACCAGATGCAGACTAGAATAACTGTTTGCTTTTCTTTTTAGGAATGGCATCATCTCATTTCATAAAATGTTTGCATATATAGTTAAAATGAAGAAAAAGAATGTTGAAAGGTTTGAAAGTGAAAATTCTGTGTAAAGATAAGTACTAGGGTATGAAAACTACTTTATTAATTCTTTCTCTAGGAATTAACTGCCCTGAGGATAGTTGGTGGGAGCACTAAGGAAGGGATTAGAAGCGTTTCCTGGAAAAAGTCATGTGGGGTTTTGCATGTATGCCATTAAATGGTATAACTATCTTTAAGGGCTCCTGTTTTGGATAAGTACAAGAAACACAGTTTAGAGAGAGAGTGTTTGAAACTACATTTAATTGAGTGTTGTATAAATACACAGTGAAAACAACTAGGGCTTGGATAACATTGTACAGGACAAAGAGTACTTCAAGTGCAGACCTCTGTGGGAAAAGTTGTGTTTACTTCAGAAAGTATCATCTATCAGTTTGACAAATAAAGCTTAACCGGCATAAATTTCTATTATAAAAATCTGCCTGTGTAAAGACATTATTAGAATCTAGTTGCGTAGTGCAACCTTTCTGAATCTATTAATCTGAAATGGTGAGTATCTATGCTGTCATGTTTATGCACTTATTCTAGCTAGCTATATAAAATGTTTTATTTATCCAGCGTATTTTTAGCTTTCGAGTTCTGGTACAAAAGGCTGCAGCACTTGGCTCATTCAGCAGGCATGTTTCTTGGGTGGAAATTGGTTTGATAATCCAGAAAATAAAAATACCATGTAAGTTATTATCTCTCCTCTGGGGAGCATTGTAGGTGCATTTCTGATATTATCAGTGGCTTCTGGCAAGTGATATCAGGAAGAAATTCTTCACAGAGAGCGTGGTGAGGCACTGGAACAGGTTGCCCAGAGATGTTGTGGATGCCCCATCCCTGGATGTCTTCAAGGCCAGGCTGGATGTGGCCTTGAGCAACCTGGTCTAGTGGAAGGTGTCCCTGCCCATGGCAGGGGGGTTGGAACTAGATGATCTTTAAGGTCCCTTGCAACCCAAACCATTCTATGATTCTATAAGTGTTTGGCTGAGCAGGCTTTAGCTGGATCAGGAGATCATATTCTTCCCACAGCTGAGACAAGTTCCTTTTCCTCCACGCCATAGGTGATGGGGAACTTCATGAAGGGATTTGCGTATTCTACAATAGGCATTGAGTTGGGTGCCCAGTGCTCACTGATTGACTCTTATTTTCTGGGTCTAATTTGTGTCAAAACTCAAGAGTTTTGGTGGTTTAAAAGTATAGCTAGGTAACATCTTGTTGAAACTCGGCATGCTAGGGTGTACTGTTTGACAGCATTTGGTAGGCTTTGGATAACCCTGAGTGTAAAATCAATCCATACTGCATAAAGGTGACAACATGCACGAGAAGGATATCTTGGCATAGTTTGATGTGTCGCTTTCAGCTTGCAGGGAAATTCTTTCCTCTTTGTAGCTGTGATGATCTGGAAGGATATGTTTAAGAACAGTTGGAAGTAATTTGGCAATTTGACACTTAGACTGTATTACACATGCAAGTCCCACAGGATTTTAAAGTTTGTAGGGCTTTTGCACTTAAATGTCCTTTTGCATGTCATGGCAGGGCTGGATAATAGCGTAGTGCTTTCATTTGGAGATTGCATGTTAAAGATGGCATGCTTGTAGCCCCCAGGGGTCTTCAGTGATAACCTTCTAGGTCTGGAATCTGGGAAATATGTTGTAATGGTTTGCTCTTATTTTTTGTTTTAAAACTAAAAGTGCCACTTCTCATTAAGGACTTAGAGTGGAGTTTCAGTTTTGTGATAAGACATCTGAATAAAAACAGATGAATAAACTCTGATATCTGTGATGCTGGGTGGTGATTCTGAGTAATCTCGTAACATTTCCATTGAGTGTTATGATTGTGGTATATGCTGAATCCAATTCATCACAGTTATTGTTGGCATTTAGACACTCATAAATGGCATATAGATCAGAAGGCATGCTAGAGTCATAGCCAGTAGCTGGGATTGGAATAGGGTAGCTTTTGTATGTATACGTGAACGCTTTCTCTGTTTGTAGATGGCATAGTTTTAATAGTAATAAATCTGGTGTGCCACTGTTGTTCACCCTTTTGCAATATGTACATATGGATCACATGCAAAAGTGAAGCAAGTCCTTGGCTTTCCTAGTCATTTATATCACTCGTGTTTTTCAGCATGTTTGAACTAACAGATTAGAGCTTAATGTGAAGACAATTCTAGCCTAAGCCAGTGTTCTTTATGTACCAGTGATACGTATTTCTGGAATAATTTTAGGGTAGTCTTTCCACAGTTGAAGTCTTGGTCAGTGATTTTCCTTTGGAACTTCGGATGCAGTTTTCACTTAGTTTCTTTTGGGAGGTAAGAGTGGAGTGTTGGCTTTAGTTTCTTTCCTAGAGAAAATTTTTTCCTCTTTTTTTTTTTTTAAATTTTTACAGTGTACTCTGAGTGACTACAGTTTGTCACTGATAGGTAGGCAGCTCTCCCAGATGAAATACTTAAGGTTTAGTCATGTAAAGCAGATTTTGTCTGAATGTGCCAGAATGAAATGACTTACTCTGATACATCTGGTTCCGTTCCACTATTGGAATTCTTGTAGGGTTCAGAAATAAGAACAAAAGGTAAAAAGAACATTAGTACAGAACAGTTGTCCCTGGTTATTCTTTTTTTTTTTTTTTTGTTCTTGATTCCAGAGGGGTAAATATCCTTCTGGGTATGGTTGATATAATTTTTCTACAGGATTACAGTATAAACAAAAGGAAGGCTTCCTGAGCCCTTTAACAATACTTCTGTAATGCATTTTTCATTTAAAGGACTAAAGAATTTGTAGGTTCTGTATTTGAATGTAGTCCACATGAATATGAACACACCATTTACACTTGAAAACTTGAGAGTAGGGAAAATCTCCTTGTGCAGACTCTGTAGATGGAACATTCATGCTCCATGCATGGAGAATGAGAAAACACATGGACGCATTAGCTGGAATGCATCTGGCACGTCTCTTCCTTGGGGAGATGGAGTGTTCCATAGCTGTGAGTTGTTTTCTTTTCAAAGTGGCAGAAAAAGTTGTTCTATATTTGTTCTTTATCCAAGATACTCTGACTTCTCAAATTCTTCTTTTGGAACTTGAACTGCCTCCATCTTGTACTCCATGTATGTTGTATCCTTGTTACCACAGAGATGGAAATTTTAAGATGCTCCACCAGTCATCCTTTATCAAACCAAAAATGATCCAGATCTTTACATTGGACAATTGTCTTGAAAAGGCACTGAACCTCTCCTTGGATCCGAAGGCCTGTAGCTGTCACAAGTTGACATCACCTAAAGTCAGGTCATTTAGCACCATCATTAGTGCGAGGCAAGTTTTTGTCAGCAAGCTCATGAGGTGTTGCTGTCCTAAGAAGTACATTTTGAAGATATTCACTCTCTGTCTACAAGATAAGTTTGACAACCTGTTCAGCATCAACTCATTCAGTAAAATCCAGGAAAACACAGTTAATATATGCTTGAAGTACTACGTTTCAAAGCCTCATGCCTTGGAGAGTATGGCCACTTGTGCTAGGGAAATTAAGAAGCCACAGTTTTGACAGCAGCAGTTGGCATCCTTAAGTGCAAGATTTGCCTCCACAAGACCGGCATTC
>NW_010226337.1:25226-123142 GCF_000690775.1 Eurypyga helias
GTCATGCAGCCAGTGTATATCGGTTACAGTATGTTATCACAGAGAAAATAGTGTCAATTTATTGTATTCTAAGCAGGTTCATCTTTACTTTTCCAATATATATTCCTCACCTTCATGAAAGTGGTACCTCAAAACCTTTCCAGAAGATGATCTTTGTTGGAACTGTTACTTTCTTCGTGAGAAAGGTGTACTGCAGTGATTAAACTTGCTGAAATAAGTAGAAGATATCCTTCAGTGTGGAAACAGAACCATGTTTCATGGTCATGTTTTTCATCTGGCTGCAGCCTGGATGTCACTGCCTGTTAAGCAAATCTGATTAACCGCTGGAATTCTCTGTGTGGTGGCTTGACCCCAGCCAGTGGTTAAGCCCGATTGTTTCTTCACTCCCCTACAGTGAGACAGGGGAGAGAATGAGAAAGGAAAAAGTGAGAAAAACTTGTGGGTTGAGATTTAGTAAGCGAAGGTGGGAGAAAGAAAGGGAAGGGGGAAAAAAAAAAAAGTGATGCATAAGTAATCAGTTTTCATGTCCCTCCATCAGACTGAAGTCCAACCGGTCTCCAAGCAACATGTCCTTTGGTTGGAAAAACTCCCTCAGTTTTATTGCTGACCATGACGTTACATGGTATTGGAATATCTCTTTGGTCAATTTGGGCCAACTGTCCGAGCTGTGTGTCCTCCCAGTCTCTTGCCCACCCCTAGCCCTACTTCCTGGGGGGGGAAGAAGGAGAAACAGAGAAGGCCTTGATGCTATGCAAGCACTGCGGAGTGACAGCTAAAACACTGGTTTGTTATCGACACTGTTTTAGTTGCATATCTAAACCAGCACCATATGGGCTGCTACGGAAGAAATTATTGCAACTAGACCCAGTACACTCTGTCCCTGAAAGTCTCCAGATTCTGTGATTTCACTGCTTCTGGGGTAAATGGGGAATACCAGGTTTTTAGGAAGTGAACACTTACTTTAATCCTCCTTCTTAGCTAAGCCCTCCAGGTTCAAAAGCAAGCATTTAAGCATGAGGCTGATTTCAGCAAAGGCAATTGTTCCTTTGCCTCAGTGCAGTTGGGCTGTCAGATTATTTCACACTGCTTTCCTGAAGTGAACAAGCTGTTCTTCTTTGACTTCCTGCCCACTGAAACCACACAGAATTACTTCTTACTCTAAGTTGTCTTCAGGATGTTTCTTCAGGAGTGAAGAGACCTAGATGATACCGGTCTGTGGAGTTGGCTGCTGTGCAAAAGCTGAGCATTGTACCAGTGCAAGTTGTGGAGTAACTGGAGTTATTCTGAATCCTTACTTGAGGAGAGGTCTACATCCTATAAAACTGATTCCAGTCTTTAACTTTGGTTCTGCGATTACATACGCGGTTAACCACTATGGTAAATCAGTAGGTGTTCGTTCTGAGACGGATGACCTAAATATTTTTTATGTGACTCGTTGCACCAAATGTTACCTCAGATGACTTTCAGTATCTGGAATCGTTCTGAGTTCTCCTGGCAAGCATTCCTTCGGTGAGTGGGTCAACATTTCTTCGATTTCCTGCAATGGTACTGTTCAGCACTTCCTCAGATCCTCCAAAAAAGTGACATCAGATGTATTTCATGAGAGTTGGGAGGCTTATTTTTACTGTCATGTTTTGCAAGGATTGTGGTCTTGGTTGGAAAAGAAGTTTTACATTAATGCTGCAGGACTCTGGACTCCTTGAAGTGAGTGAAAGCTTAGATATGATGGGCACCCTCACCGCATGTTGCTAGATTGAGAGGTAACATGGTGCAGAGTAATTTCTCTTTTAATAAGTAATCTGCTTCTTGGGATAGGTGCATGGAAATTAATCTGTCAGCAGTTCACCCATGTGGGGCTTCAAACTGATGTGCAGATTTGAGGTGTCTTGCTTCTAAACCATAAGCAGCAGAGATGATATATTAAATATGATGTTGGAAGTGGGGTATCAATCTGTTTTCCTTCCTCCAGCAACTGGAAGCTCTTCTGTTCCTAAATGAGTTTGTAGCCAAACAAATCGCTCAAGCTCTGGTTGTGGGTAAGTAAACTTCCTCTAGCGTTATTCCATCTCTGTAGCTTCCTGTTAATATGGGTGGAGTGTAGTTGTCTGTTTCTGTCCTGGTCACTTGCCTTTTTCTTTCCCAAGTAACAGTTGTGAGGTTTTCTATGAGTTAGAATTCACATCAGGTAATTTAATTTACAGCCTGGCAGGCCTTCAGAAGCATGTAAGAGAGTGTTCTTAGCTGATGTTTTCTTCAAAACTACTGTGTAACTAAGAATGCTCTTAGAGGATCACCATCTAGTGCATTTCGTACCACTGAATTTTTCTCACTGTTACATTAAGAAAATGTTCTATATGTGGATTCCTAAGAATACCACAAAACTAAAGAAAATGGTTTATTAAAGTTAAAAGAATGTCTATTGGTAGGCTACAGCTGAGAACAGGTTATGGTAAGAATTGTTTTTGTGGCAATAGTAATACGTAATAAAAAGGTGTTTTGTAAGAGTTTATCAGCGTGGGGACACAGGAACTTAACCCCCTTGGTGAAGACACTTCATTCAAACATGAAGTAGCTGTATGGGTGTTTTATCTACAGCTGTCTCATTTACTCACAGTTCTGAGCAATTTACCTCTCATTGGGTATAAAATGGGGATGTGCCTGTTTTGACAGGTCATCTGTCACCATGGTAATCAGAGATAGTGACCTCCTTCATTAAAAGTTTTGTGGTATTATGATGGAAAGTATTTTGTAAGGTAAAGCATTCCGTTTGTGTTCTGACAGCTGCACAAGAAAAATGTCCTTTGAGTACAGCTGTTAGGCAGGAGAGAAATTAGTAGGCAAAATCTTTGAAAAACTGAAGTCTCTCTCTAAATATAATGGTCCAGGCTAATGATGTATTTAGTAGGTAAAAAAAAGAAAAAATGAGGGAGGACGGGCTATTTGCTTTCTTCTTTGCGAGTCACCCAGGATAATGCAGCCTCATGCTGCATGTGTTCTCACATCACTAGATGTGGCCACTGCTGGGTTATACCTAGTTTTCTGCACTGAGGCTCAGGGCTGCCCCTGCAGTTGGTGTAGGGTGAGTATTTTATGTCACAGTAATGGAGCAGCTCAGTCCACACAGCAGCAGCCACTAAGATTCTGAAATACAACTTTGGTTTTTAGAAACTGTAGTAGTCGATGATACGAATGCCACTGTTTTGTAAAGTAGTAGTTCCTGAGGCAGTTACCAAAACTAAGAAAACTCTGTGTGCGTGCTGTTGCATTTTAACTAACAGGATCCCACCTATTAAAGTCTGTAAGGTCAGGTTATCTGAAGAAAATAAAAGCTGAAGAACGTTAACTTGCAGTTCCTCCTTACTTATGAGTATCTTAAACATTGCATATTAAAGCCAAACCTTACATTTTTGCTTTACTTTCTATATTTAAAACAGCGTGCTCTTTCATTTTTCCCCCAGCTGCCCTTCAGGAACTTCTATGTGATGCATAAGATTATTCCTGTGGAAAGCAGGGTGATCAAGTTATCAGCTGAGATCTGGAAATGTAATAGTGTAGTGAATTCTGTGCAGTGTGTTGACCAGAAAGGGAATGACTGTGATGGGTAACTCAAATAACACCTTTCTACCTGGTAGAAGAGTTAGTAACAGACGACCAACGAGCTTCCTCTATTAGGAAGCTTACTTTATTTGCTCAGCTAGATTTGACATAGGCATCAAACCGGTAAAGATGTTAGAAAACAGATTATGAAGGTCTGCCTCATTAGCAAGCTGAACCTCAAGGAGACAAGCTAGTGTAACTGAACTCGGTAGAAAGGGCAAGCGTTTATGGGTGTATGAGTAATCTTTCAGATAATTTACATAAAAGAGAGGTCTGAGTAATGACAAATGGCTTGGCTTTAAAACACTGATTTGTGCATTTTGTTGATTTTTTTTAAAAAAAGGAAAAACCCTTCTCTTATTAAGTTTGTGTATGTTACAGGTAGTTTCAAAATATTTGGCTGTCAAAATATTTAAAAGCCATTAACATAAATAACTTGAAGTGCTATAGCCATTTATCTCATTATTTTTGCTTGGAGGTCAGCTGCATGAAGCTATGTAAACCTGTAACTGTGTGTTTCTTATTACATCTAAGTTCTTTACATAGGTCAGTTTGCTTTGAAAGGTGTGTGAAGATTTAGGGAAAGGTAGAATATATTCAGTTTAAAAGGGGGTCTTGATTTATAATGAAGATTAATCTTTCACTGGAGTCCAAACATTCCACTTCAAATATGTGAACTTGGTATAGCTAGAACTATGTTCTACTGCTGCATTTGCTCTTCCTCACGGGATGGAAAATCTGCGGAGAATCTTTCTGTCTCCAAAAAATGTACTCTCTGCTGGTGAGCCCTACATTGAACTGAAGTTATCAGTCAGCTCTGGGAAGAGCTTTGCTTACTCTTTTGCAACATTGCATTCCCTGCTAATTAGATACATCCGACTCCGTGGTGCCTTTAAAACAAGTCAGTGCTCGAGAAGGCACATTTGGTCTTGTACGGTGACAGTTTTCCTCATCAGCAAAATTTTCAGGTGATAATTCAAGCTGGTAATCTAACTTATCTTTTTCAAAGATAGACTGTGGTAGGGATAAGATTCCTCATGCAATCTGCGTGTTTGCTTGAAGTCGTTCTGACAGTAGGTCTTACATGATGTTACACAAACCATTGTAATTTTTGGAGAAAAATGTGTTCCTCTTAGTGATTGTTTATGAATCTCTGTAACAGGGAAAATACGTAATTTTCTATACGATTTGAGAAACCCATTTGCTTTGCAATGTTTTCACTTCTTATTTAGAAAGAGGTGCCATAGGCATGAAATCTTTGTCTTTCATTTTGGATCGACACTTCTGTGACAACTTGTTTCAGAGCACTTTCCTTTTCTGACCGAGTGTGAGCTCTGGGACTCCCTTCCTCAAACAAGACCAGTTGTTCAGAGCATTGGATACAAATGAGCGCTTCAAGGAAAGTCTCATGGTTTGCCTTAGAAAAACGTCTTTGCCCAAGAGTCTACAGGTCTTTTACAAGAGAATACCCAACCCCAAACTTTGTGTAAGCTTATTCCACCCTGTCTATCCAGCCACTACTGATCTTACTCTGTCAAACAGACTAGTTCTAATGCTCTTCTGGTAGCATGTGCATCAGTTGTGGAAGCATTTCTTGAACTCAAGACGCTGTTCCTGTAAAAGGTATTTTTTCCCTTCTTGAGTCTTAGAACAAGTGGTACAAACAGGAGGTGTTAGGATGCATTGAGTTTAATAGTAACTTAATCACACTGATACGTTTCAGGTTTTGTAAGTATATTTATAGCTAGCAGCTGAAGGGAGTGGAGAGAAGCTGTCAGACTAACACAACATGCACTGCGTAGCCCTCATTTCCCTAGGAAGCCAGCTTGCGAAGGGGGAAGATACCTGTTGAAGCCAAAGAGCTAGCAAGTCAGAGGATGCTGAAAGTACTGAGTTCTGGCAAGTTTTGTAAAAGCAGGTAGTCTAATAGAACGGTACATGTATTCAGAGGTGGAAAAAGCCTGCAGTACAATAAAAAGGACTTTGCACATCAGACTGCTGTGGAGCAGGTGTTACAGATACAAGAAAAAATTACCAGTGCTCAGACCTTATTAGACTGAGACTCTAATGAATGGGATCAAGCCTTTTAGGAATTTAGGCTTCAGTAGCTTGTTGCTCACAGTATTACTTGTTCTTCCTCTCCTCATCCAGATTTCCGATGTATATTTGTAGTGAAGTTCCGTGGATTTTTTTTTTGGGGGGGGGAGGGGTTGACTTGATTTTTTTTCCCTTACTCTAGTTTGTTATTTAGCACTTTCAAAAATTGAAATAGAATTGCAATGTTAGGAAATGTCTTCAAGCATTTTATATAGGATTTAGTCTACAACTTGCCTAAATTCTGTAGGGTCTGGAGGGACCTATTAAAGATTTCATTTTGTGATCATATATGTGGATTTTAAATATCAATAATTTATTATGGTACCTTGGATGGCTCTTAAAATGAAAGGGCTTTGAGCAGCGTTTTCTTCTTCTTTTTTTTTCCTTTGTCACATGACTGTCAGATTTCCATAGAATGTCATGGCAGGAATCTCTTCTTTGTTGGCTTTGTAACCTTGTTTATCAAGGTTCACACAGGTATCAATGACGTTGATGTCAAAAAAAACCCTAAACCTGTATTCTTCATGTTTTCAGTAGAACATAGTAGCATATTTCCATATTCCGTTTGCTGGGGGTGAATTTTTAAGATTGTCTACTCTGTGATGACTCTGTGCTGTCATTCATCTATACAATTGTGACTTAGTTTTTGACAATTACCAAGTGTGATTAGATGCTTCCAGAAGCTGTAAGATGTTATTTTGTATATCTGAACAATATAATCAGTAAAATGAAAATGTGTGATTCCCTACCTCCCTGCCCTGGTTTAGCTTTTTTCCTAGGCTGCTCCTAGAGGAAAAATAAAATAATAGAGGTTAAAACATGCTTGTACTTAAAATAAAAAGTAAACCAAGTGTTTCAGCATATTTAGGCTGAGCTTTAATTATTGCATTTAGACCTGAATTTTCATATTCAGGGATCCTGTAAATCCATACTGACACATAAGAACTGTTGTAGATACATTCTTCCTACTTACTTTTCTAAATTACTTCATAGGAGTGTAATGAACCAGCACAAATGAGTTTCAGCAGATGGACAGACTTTAAGGGTACATGCAGAAGGCCTTTTTGTGAAGTTGTTTCCTTACTGGATTTTAGACTATGAGTAGCTTTTCTTTATACTCAGCAAAATCAGATTACAGTTAGAACTGCTTATAGCTCTGGACTGTAAATAACTGTATGCTTACTCTAACCTTGCAATCTGTGTTTGGTTAAAAACCCGAAAAAACCAAAAAGCTAGCTGGTTTTGTATATTACTCAAATTTTGTATGCTGAAATGAGTGTGGATTAATATGTTGAAAGAATAATAATGAAAATGTGGAATTGTTTTAAGGTAAAATTATCATCTTACAGTTATGTTTAGGAAATTTCAGAGTGAATGTTAATTTTTAATTGTTAGATATATCAGCTAAGGATAAATCAAAGGAGGAAGACAACTTACTGAAAACAAAAATCAGATTTATTAATAGGGCAGTGTTATCTCCAGAGCAAAGCAATATATATTCTTTGTTACAACTAAGAAGCTCCTTAAATATTTTTTTTTTTGTGAGCAGTCTGAGAAGCTCCAAGACATTGATTCAGAGTACAAAGCTGAGTACAGTTTTGTCATCTTAGTTTTTATACTTTCTTTGAAAATAAATAAAAAAGATTCATCCAAGACAGCTGGGGAAGTCTTGTTCAGGTCGGTGTGTTCAAAAGAATGTTTGTTTAACATAGAATGTTTATTTTGAAGTCTGATCTCCCCTTCCTATCCAGAAGCTGACAAAAGTGATTTGTTTGCAAACAAGAAGGGGAATTGTTAGTGAGCAGGAAACTTTCTCCCTGCCAGCCTCCCAAGGTTTTTTCCAGTTTCTTGAGCATTATGCCAACAGTTGGACAGGGACTAACTTGCAAATGATTTAACAGTCACTGTTGTTTTCTCTTGACTGTTATTTCCTTTTAAGACTTTTGCAAAGCCATGTTACTGTCCACCCAGCAAAAATAGAGCATCTGTCTGGGAGTGTGTTGTATCCCAAACTCCTGTTTGTAAGGAAGAGTCCTGCGAACCAGCTGTTCCAGCCAAGCTGTGTGAATTGTCCCAGTAACTTACCCAGATAAGATTGTGGGGGAGTCTGAATCCAAGTGAAAGGTGGAAAATGATACTGAAGGGTTCCTCAACAATAATGTCCTAGGACAGAAAAAATTTTAAAGGACACTTGATGTTATTGCAGGAGTTCCTACATGGGCTCTTAAAAGCAGTAGATGCAACAGCAGCAAAGAAATAATTTCTAACAGAACTCAGAATTGAAAAAGGTCAGTGAGGTCGTTGCCACTGGTCATTAAGGTTCTGGTCTTATGCGTGGCTTTCAAAATGAGACATCACTTCGCGTGACTAACAGTTTTCCAGGTTTAATGTTTACTTGGTGACGTTTGGTATGTGGCCCTTCAGAGGGGTTAGAAGCTGCTGAAGTCATGGCTGGCCAAATTATTGTGCTGTTGTACCCGATACTGAGCAGTGTTAGAGGGACATTGTTGTGGTAGGTAAATATGCTGCCAGCCTGTGGTGTTGATTATAACATCCTTACTTATTCCCTCTTCTTCCTCTTCATTCTGCCCATGTTTCCTTTTTCTCTCTCTTCTGCTTTTTATGGTATTTATCCATTTTAATTCCACTTTGCATTGATACAGCTTCAGTGGATGAAGTTCATCCTTAAATGTGAATTTTCCCCAGACTTTTCAGACCTCTTTTAGGGATTTTCTAGCTGAGTAGCAACTACTAGCCTTCTTTCAGCAGAAATGCCTGTTGGCTTAGTGGAGTGAAACATGGCTGGAGCACCTCTCCTATGACGAAAGGCTGCGAGAATTGGGCTTCTTCGGCCTGGAGAAGAGGAGGCTCTGCAGAGACCTTATTGCAGCCTTCCAGTACCTGAAGGGGCTACAAGAAAGCTGGGAGTGGTCTTTTTACAAGGGCCTGTAGTGACAGTACAAGGGGTAATGGGTTTAAATTGAAAGCGGGGAGGTTTAGATTAGATATCAGGAAGAAGTTATTCCCGGAGAGGGTGGTGAGGCACTGGCAGAGGTTGCCCAGAGAAGCTGTGGATGCCCCATCCCTGGAAGTGTTCAAGGCCAGGCTGGATGAGGCTTGGAGCAACCTGGTCTAGTGGAAGGTGTCCCTGCCCATGGCAGGGGGGTTGGAACTGGATGGTCTTTAAGGTCCCTTCCAACCCAAACCATTCTGTGATTCTATGGCTTGTATTGCCATCTGCTTTCCCCGGTGCTTTAACTGTATACAATACAAGCTAGAATATTTTTCTTCCTTTGTTTATAAAGCTTAGCAATGATTTCTGTTACCCAGGAGTAATGAAGATCATAGTTGACCTGCGTAGGAGAATGTCTGTTGCAATAGTGGGGAGGGTGATCGTGTGAATAGGTGCTGATCTAAGTTTTGAGTAGTGTGAGTTGAGCCTGTTTCTTGTCCACCCTTTGGGGGCATAGATCACTTTCTCTGTGCTTCCTTCCCCTGCCTGGGGGGAAGATGGGTTAATGGCAAAGTAGAAAGGTACCAAAATTGAATAAATATTGAGGCATTCAGGAATTTGGACCATCCAAGTATTTCAGGTCGTCCTCACTACCAGCGTCAGCACATGTGGAGAAGGATTGATACGCTACTCTTTTTCCTGAGAAGTTGAACAAATTTCTTCCTGTTTATAAAGAAAAGGGCCTGAGGATCCTCTTACCCTATTAATTGTTGTATCCTTGATAATACAGCAAGCGCCTCTGGAACGTCTGTTGTCCACATTCCCAAGATTGTTGCATGCATTTCTTTTGACTTGATTAAGATGAACTGACTATGAATTGTGCCAGTTGTACAAATAGTGTCTGTAGTCATTGTGAGGAGCCTGTCTGCACTGTGTCTTCCTAAAAGTACCAGCATTTTGTTCAACCCTTTGTGGCTGTTAGGCTGCAATAAGGTATTTCTTCTCCAGAATATGTCAGTTAAATGCTTTTTACATCAATTTTGATGTCTGGACCACTTCAGACTTAAAGATGGACATAGCCTGTGATGTGTGTGGGGCTAAGCAGATTTTTTCCGAACTTCATGCAGTGTGTTTTAGGCCTATCATAGAAATATTTTTCTTTCTAGGTGTTTAATGTTAGTTCTTCTTTGGCCTCTTGTTCACTTCAGTTCCAGTTCTGAGTTCTGTATTGAGTTAAAATTGGGGTATCTTTCTGTGGTATTTTCTGTCTTCTGGCATCAAGGTTTCTGTAGCGATGTTTTTAAATGTTTGGGGAGACCTCAGGTACATTTCTATTCCCTTTTACAAATGGAGGCATAAGAGAGAACAGGAGGTGGCTTTATGCTTCCATGAGGAGCTCTTCCAAAACTAAAAAGTGACAGGCGTCCTTAATAATTTAGAACTTCTGCTGTTTCAAATTGTTTGAGACCTTTGATATGAAAATTATTTCATTTCACAGCAGATTTTATTGATTTTTTTTTTTTTTTTTTTAGTACTAGGTACTGTTTTGAAAAGAATCACAGTACAGTTTTGGTTGGAAGGGACCTTAAAGACCATCTAGTTCCAACCCCCCTGCCATGTGGGGGACACCCCTCAGTAGACCAGGTTGCTCCAAGCCTCATCCAGCCTGGCCTTGAACACTTCCAGGGATGGGGCATCCATAAGTGATGTTGTACTCTGCCACCTGCATCTGCATATCTTTCACACTGACAGTATGTTTGGAACTTTGAACATGTAAAATTGTACATCTGAATACTCAAAACGATGTATTAACTTTAGATGTAGCATCTAAAATGGTAGTTTTAAAGTATTTTGTGTGGCATAATTACTGATGTTCTTTCTCTGTGATCTGTAGTGTTTCTTCTGTACAGACCTGAAAATGGTATCCTTTGTAACAGACCACCGAAGTGCTTGCATCCAAAACTTTGCATGTATGATTAACAATACTTAGAGCTCAAATGTATTTTTATCAGGGGTTTGTAAGTGAAAAGACAGAGTTTATCACAGTTCTCATTAATTTGGAATGTAAGTTGCATTAACAGCTCGCTTGTGGAATTTCAAGGGCAAGCAAGAGATGGCATGTGACCTTTCATGGGGAAAGATTTATATAAGAAGGGAGTTAAGGGGACTAGGGTTCAGGAACCAACAAATTATGCCAGAATTTTAATGTGCTGCATGTTTGTATTGTTTAAAGAAAAAGATGGGAAAAGGGGAAGGAGAAAGAGGGCAGATCAGAAGAGGTTAGCTGGGGGAAAATGTGGATTTTTCCTTAATACTTTAAGGTACAGGCTGCTCGTTCAGCATTCTACTAGCCTGAAATATAGCTGCAATATCTTCACAATTTTGTACCCCACTTCATATGATACGCTTTGTAGTAAAGTATTTATATAAGAGAGAAAATTGCAGAATGCTTCAGTTGAAGTATAGGAATAGTTTTGCTTTTGTTACGAATAACTTTATGAAGGTTACAACATGGGTGTTTAATAATAATAATGGCAGTACTTTTGGTGGAAATAGTATTTTGAATTCTTGTTACTGCTAAGCAAGTTTTGCATATGTAATTAATAATGAAAGCAGTTATTGGAACATGTTGTTAAGATGCAGTGATCTTCCATGCTGTGCTCACACACATGTATACTGTATTAAGTGATTTGTTGTCTGAGTGATGTGTATAACGCCTCTGTGTTTAAGCAGTTTCAAAAACCTCCAGAAACCTTCATGTAATTGGTTTGAATTCAGTGAGCAGTGCTAGGTACGGGATTTCCACCAGGTTTTTGGGCTGCTTGCACATAATTTGAAAGGATACCAAAAGACAGGATTGATGTATTGATGATACAAAGGTCCTTCTTGTGGGATATGGCTATCTGGATCCATTAACACTGGGATAACCTATTTTTCCAGTTTAAAAACAAGGTGTCAATGAGTGCCAGTTCTTCCTGTCGCTTGCAGAAAAGAGAGTGGAATGAAGAGCAAAATCTGTGGGATCTTTGCAGATCTGTAAAGCAGACACTGGCAGGCACTAACTGTGCAGGTTACTACTGGTGGTCACTGGCTGTTGATTGAACACGCAGTGTGTGTCTTTTAATGTGGTGTCACATTCGGTTAATTAGCTTTAGTTAATAGGAATTTCACTTGGACACTGAAGGAATGTCTTTTTGGTGTTTCAAAATTAATAAAAGGAGCTTGAAAGAAGACTGAGAAGGATAAATATGTAGTGGAGGGAATGTGTTTGGGGTCTAAAACTTATTCATGGGAATATCTTAAATAGCCTTATTTTATTTTCTTTTTTTTGCATTAGAAAAAATGGGCAAAGGCTGTCACTTTTCCAGTGAAAGCAGAAGAGACTAGAGTGGGGTAGAGGTTACTGCTGTACTCCCTTCTCTGGTTCAACCAAGTGAGCTGTACAGTGCAGTGGTATAGGAGATGGCAGTCTGCCACAGCATCAGTGCACGCACTTTTGAAGCCCACCTGATGGTCCATGTAGCTTTGGAATAACTGTACCCATTATACAGAATGTGGGAGACCAGTGGACACATTTAAATGCATACCAAAGGCATAGGCATTACTGGAAGGGCAAAATCATAAACCTAAGTGTTTTCTTTCCCCCCTCTCCCCATTCACATTTTCTAATTTATCCTTCAATAGAGGTCTTCAAATTTTGTTAAGTATTTGTAATAGATTCCTTTACATGAAATAGAATTTTGCATTACTGACTAAGCATGTTTTCAAATAATTAATCAGAGATGAAAAAAAAAAAACCAACAACCTCTGTGTTTGAAAAATCACTAAAAAATAAAGTGAATGAAACCTGATTTAACAATGAGTTAGCATTTGGTATGTGACCTTGCTATTTTTAGAAAGTTGTCAGTAGTTATCAGTGGCATATATTGAAAGAAATTATAGCTGTTGTTGAAATCCCATTATCTGATTTTTTTTTTTTGCTGTTTCAGTCTGTTGTTCTAAAACAGTCGAGAATATGAATTCATTTAGGCGTTAAGTTGCAGCCACCTCTTGGATAATATGATCTCTTCAGACATACATAACTGCACTGCTGAGAGATGAATGACAGTAAAAGTCAGCTGAAGGCAGATAGCATTGACACCCCCTCACCTCAAACCATGGGATTTAGGGACTTACTACAATTTTACTGTTATTTAACTAGTTGGATTGAAAAATGCCAGCAGAAAATCAACAGTAATTACACTACAGAGTATTGGAAAAACGTGGTGAGTATATTGTACTAAATTGCTTTTAGTATTAAATGGGAGTGCAGCTACTGAGTCTTCTCTTGCACAGGTTTTCGTCTTGTGTAGCAGCATTGAGCAAATTACTGATTTGCATTCATGTGAAGGAGTGGAGTCCATAAGAGAGATCTTTTCTATCTGCCTTTTTGTTTCCAATCAAAGTAAGATGCTGCTTGTGGCAAGAGCAGTCCAGGTTGTCACTGCCTGTAGAATGTTCCTGCGTCTAAACTTTTCACAGAGAATGCAACTTGCAGTTCAGTAATCTGTGTTTGAAAATAACAATTTCATTTCTTTTCCAAATCTATCAAATTACAGTGAATTTGACTTGGTAATTACAATGATTTTTACTTTGTAGATGCAAACATATGAAACTGAGATTTGGAAGAATTGCCCTGATGTGGAAGGAGTGCAGATTCATTTAAAAAAAAAAAACAACCCTTAATTGGTGCACACATCTCTTGCCCCATTCCCAGTGAAGGATTAAGAGGCTTTTTAGGGTTCAGTTTGGTTAAATATCTTGGATTCAGAACTCTTAACTTTTTCTTTGAAATGTTGCATTTCAAGGATGCATCCTCATGCATCTTTCCGTGAACTCTTTTTTCCAACTTTGATCTTTCTGTAAGTTGATGATTTTCTGAAGATTGACCTCGACTGCTGTGGGCCTTAACTTTGCCTGGTTAATATCTGGATTTTTTTTTTTTTTTTGAGACTTCTGTGAGCCTTTTTGAAAAGGATCATTTTCCAATTTGTTCAGTGGCTTCGAAGATGGAAAAATCAGGAATAACTGTATTGGGTGTGAATTGCTGCTTTTCGGGAGCAGGAGGCACGCTCTACGAGATGAGGGCAGGAACTAGTGCCAGTTCACAGCTGCTTCCAGCCAGCTTTGAAACGGGTGTAAACACCCCTGTGCCTGCCAAAACCTCAGCCAGCTAGGGGAGCCGGTGGCACATCTGCTCACCTCTCTTTGGCATAGAGCCACAAGAGGCAGGAGGTATGGAAGGGGACGCTGCAGTGGACACAGCTAGAGACGCATTGTTGGAAGAAGGTACTCCATGCCAGAGGAAGCTCACCCCCTGAGGGATGCTGGCCACTGGTGTCCTGTGCATGGTTGGGGACACTTTAGATGTGTGCTGGTGCAGAAGAAAATGAACAAGAGGCAAGGAACAGCAGAATAAAACCACTGTGTGCATGAGCCTAACCTCCTGCACTGCCTCACCAAAGGAGTTGGGATGGATAGGTCAACAAAGGAAGCTGAGACGAGGGAGTGGGGTGTGGAAGTGCTGGACTGATGTTGAGCTTGTGAAGGGAGAGGAAAGTTGCGTTCCCGAATGTTTGTTTAATTGTTTGTTGTCATCTTTGTACTTGCATCAGTGGTCAAAACTAGTTGTCTTTGAGAACATTTTAAGCGGGTTGGAGAAGGTGATGTTTCAGAGAGGGTGGTGAGGCACTGGAACAGGTTGCCCAGAGAAGCTGTGGATGCCCCATCCCTGGATGTCTTCAAGGCCAGACTGGCTGTGGCTTTGAGCAACCTGGTCTAGTGCAAGGTGTCCCTGCCCATGGCAGGGGGGTTGGAACTAGATGGTCTTTAAGGTCCCTTCCAACCCAAACCATTCTATGATTCTATGATTCTATGACTGTGTGAAGCAGTAGGTCAATCAGTAAGTAATGCTAAAGCTGAGTTTGAGTCTGTTGAGTATCTAGAGCTAATACGTAACATATTACTGATGGTAATCTGATGTTAGGTACAAGGAGGATAGATTCCAGTATGATGGTGTGCTGTATTATAAAGTCACCTTGTAAAACTATTTGGAACATTCTGAACCAGACTCTAAGCGGCTAGGGCTCATTGCTGCTCCTCATTTTTTCTCTTGAAAGCACTTACTTCACACTGAAGTAAGAGCAACCAAAACCAGTTTGTGTGTATTTGTATGTTTTTGCACATCTTAACTTAGTAAGCTACTAGATCTAAAAATGTTACGCAGTTAGTTTCAGAAGTATGGCTTCAATTAGACCCTAATAAAGCATCCAGTTGATGGCAGTTTTGAAAGTATCCTCTGCCTGCCTTCAGTACTTTAGAGGAAAATATGCGAAGCACATAGGAGTGTTGTACAGCAACTCTGCTTGTGTTTGCTAGTAGAGAGGAGTAAACCAGCTTGAAAGTAGAAAGATTTAAGGGGCCATGCTAAAAAAATTACTTGAAGGGTTCGACTTGGCTTTACTTGAGACTTCAACAGAAGAATAATGCGTGTGCAGAAGAGTGCAAAATTATTTTTTTTCTAAATAGTATTTGGAACATTTTATTCTGTATATAATGATATCAAGGTATGTCATCAGCATGTGAAACTTTCAGGTAATTATTAGCTGTTTTGGAATGATTTCCTTTTGATCGCAGGGATGAACTGAAGCACAAGTTCAGGTAGCAGAACAACTTCAGTCTGGCTTTTGGAAAATGTTCAGGAGTGCGTTTTCTTCAGGTAAACTCCTGCTGAGGTTTATAAACCTGCCTGAAAGCAAAATGGAGTTGCATGCAGTATGGCCTGTCAGTGCTGGTGGCCGGCATTAGTGGCCAAGGAAAGTAACCGAAAAAGACTGATGACCTTTTGATGTAAAGAAGTGAACATTATGAATTTAAAAAAAAAACCACAACCCAAAAAACCCCAAATGAACAACAACAAAAAAACAACAAACCACAACAACAAAAAAAAACCCCATCTCAATTCTGAACTAAGACAAATTCCTATACTGTAACGTAGGGAGTGTTTTTCTAGCAGTCTAGTAAAAAGAGGACTAGAAGGATTGGTAACTTCAAAACATGATGGAGAAGGAATTTTGAGCTGCCTTTCTGGATGTCGTTATTTGTAGGTGTAGCTGGTAGTGTCAGAGTCTTTTGAGAACTGGGGCCGATTCAGGGTTAAAAACCCCTGTTGCTGTGTTTCTACAGAGCAGCTTAGGGGAGTTCCACATAGCAGGGTCTGAACACTTTCTGCAGTTTTTTGATGCTTCCTTTCAGGGAAGTTTCAGTAGCTCTGTTTGCCATGAGCCTTCTACCCTTTCTTGCTGTTGGCCTCTCAGGCACAAGTTCTGCTCTGCCGGGAGGGTGCTTGTGCTCACTGCAGTCCTGGCTGTGTTTGCTGTCTCGTCCTTGCTCTACCTGCCAGCGTTAGAACAAATAGAGGAAGAAGAGATTTGACAAAAATATGACTTACAAAAAGCAGATAACATGGTATTTTGAGACTTTAACTGAACAAGGGAAGGAGTTCTGATACTGAGTCAGTAAAGAACAGCCTTCAGGGTGAGAAGAAGAGTAGTAGAGGCTATCCAGTAGGATATCCTGCATAAAGGAACAGGAGGAAAGAGATGTTCTCCAAGTGGCATACCATGTGAAGGGTAAGAGGAGAGCAGAGAAGGCTAAAGGCTGTTTCTTGCATGCTAGAAACAACATAAGTATCAATTCCTGCCATGTCCAGTTGAGAATGTAGCTGTTCGTTCTTTTTGTACATGGAAGAAGGAAACAGGGACTGGATGCCTGTAGAAGAAAGGAGGAACACAGGAGAGTGTTTCCCTGACTTAGGAGGGGAGGTTTGTGACTGCTCTTCTGAGAGCTGTTTAGGCAGGGAATGGTAAAGCCTTCCCATTTATGCCTCCTAATTGTGGAAGGAGGTTGAGATGAAATGGTGGGGGGAGGGAAGTGCTAATTCAGTAGAAGATGCCATGCCAGAAAGAGTACATGAGGAAGTGCTTGATCTTAAACAAGTGACAGTCATGACTGGTGACCCTGTTCAGTTCTTAGTCTAACAGATATGGAGCTCCTTTCCTTACGAGAACTGCAGCTGTAGCCGTGTCCGTGTTTGTTCTTTGGTGTCTGGCACATCCTAAGTAACTGCTTTCTCGGCACCTCTGCAGCACCTCTCTAAATGTGGTGTCTCCTTTGGTTTTTTACTTGCTGATTACTTCTCTGTACTGCTACCGACATCCCATAGCTAACCCAGTCTGACTGCAGTTCTTCACATGCTGCCCTTGGGAATCACAGACAGTACGTGCTGCCTTGGGGGTAGGATCGCTGTTTGGAGTTTACTCTGTGTAGTTTATACGCCCCTTGTACCAAGAACATCTGTTCCTAAATTATTTTTAAGAGAAAATCATAGGACATTAAGCGTAATAATGCGTAAACTGGAGAAAATACTTCTTACTAAATTGTCACATTGATTCTACCTAAATGCCTTGTAAAATTTATTGTGGGTTTAAGATAGAAGCAAACTGAAACTGTAAATTAGCAGGAAGCTTAAAGGAACCGCTTTTTTTTCCACCATGACAGTGATTTATGAATTGCTTTATGCTAGCAGACTTCAGTTGTGTCAGACTGAAAATTGTTTTTTATGGCAAAGCCAGGAAAATAATGTATTCATTGCTGCTGCTTGGGTGTCTGCAGAGGAAGCAACGCATATGGACTCCTACTACTATTGCAGAATTTGCACTGTTTCATAATATCAAAGTATAGGTTGAGAATTTCAGAAGAAAATATTTAAAAATTTTGATGTTTAATCTCAAAGCTTCATAATACAACTTCTGAGAAAGGGTGGTCCAGTTGAATGTGGTGGGTCAGCATAGACCCCCAGCATTTTTAATCATTATTAAAACTATTAAAAGATGTTTTAAATAGTTGCAAATTTCAACTTTACCATTTAGGAATATTTATGTATAGTAAAATGAAAACTGGTTTCCTAAGTATCTGGTTTTGTTTTAAATCAAACTTTTATCCATGCTTGCAGTGATACCAGCTTGCTTCCTTATCTGCCCTGTTTCTCCTGAGTCACTTACTGGGTAAGGGCAGGCACATACGGTGGTAGTCTGGAGCTGTGTGCGTGCCGTTGGTCCATTTGAATGTAACTGGCTGCCTGGGTGGGTGCTGCCTTACAGAAGGAGATAACTGCTCAGCTCTGCTGCTTTTTCCTTCTCCTTGAAGTAATGGAAAGAACAGGAGTTTGGGCTTCTTGTCTCTACCTGGTGATTGACGTACAAGTGTTTGTGTTTTGTGTCTGCTTACCCCTGAAATGACGTAGGAATTCTCCAAGAGATACAGAAATTGCTAAAGTGAAGGCTGATGGAGAGGTAGTGTTATCACAGAAATCTTGTTTTATTGGTTTTGAAGTGTGTGCGGCATGTTAGATGGTCTGTGTGAAATACTTAGCCGTATTAAAGCAGTTTACTTCAGAAATCAGAATGATACTAACTTTTCAATTTCGTGTTCTGTGTATTTTTAAGATAAATAAAACAGACAGTTTGCTTTTTTCTGTAGGCAAAGACAAGATCCGTGGAAGAGAAATATAGTTTTTCCTGCTATTGTACCGTGCTTTAAATGTGGAAAACTTAAGTTGAAGGCTATTGGTTGCATGCTTTATGTTGCGTAGTGTCTCAGTTCAAGATGGTCCTAGCTTTCAACATTTCTTCAGGATAAGAATTCATGTTTGTATGTGCATTCCTGTACCACTCAGCATGACAGGATGCTGCAGTTGAATATTTGTGGTGTTTGTGAAGGGCTTCCTTTCTATAGCACTGTGGCCTCTAAAAAATGGAGGGGGTAAGAAAACAAAGGCAGTTGCATCAGACAACTTATCAGAAGTTAGCAGTTTTTCTCTACACCTTTCTGTGTAGAGACAGAAATCACTGCTGATTTGTCCAAGGAAACCAACTGGAAATAATGGCAAGAAACTAGTGTGTTCTGGATAAATCACGTGGATTTTCAATCTGTAGACTTCTTTTTGAACACCACTTATTGACAAATCCTGAATTTGTTTTTTAAGCATCACTTTATCCGCCATATTAGTTTTAATTTACTACTGTTTGCAGAGACTAGAATTTACAGTAATTATCTGTCACTTTGAAAACATGCATGGCAGGCGTAGGCGGGATGCAGCTTGCGACTTCATTTCTTTAGTGACTCCTTGTGTTACTACAGGGGAATATTAAGTTTATATTATTATATGAATTGCAAGACATATTGGAGTAGCCTGTTCTGTCTCTTGTGGTGAAACATTTCCTAATATTGGGTATATTCTCAAAATATTCTTAAATTTATTGTGATTTAAATTCCAGTAGTTTGCCTTTAAGTAATTGAATTTTATCTTTCAGCAGGCCCAACGGAAGGTTTGGGAAAAATAATACAAAGATTTCCTCAGAAGGATTGGGAAGACACTCCTTTTCCACAGGGAATAGAGCTGGTAAGTTTGCATTACATGGTGTAATTTTGAGAATTTCCTTCCAACATACAGTTGGAAGATACATCTGCCTACATGTAATAATCTGTATTATCCTGTATTAACCTGACTGGGAAAGGATAGAAATTATGTGAGGATAGGGGATAGAGGATAGCTTTAAGAATAATAATATTGGCAAACATAACACTCTTTGTTCTGGTCTGTACCGCTAAGTAGGTATTCCTAGAATACAGAAGTGCTACAAATTTAGGAACAGTGTATTTAAAGTAAAGGTTTTTTTGTGTCAGTAAGTTTATAATTGACTACGTTTTTAGCAGCATCCTTCAGATGGCAGATGACTTTTCATTGTCATGTTCCAATAAATTCAAATGTGTGTTTGTATATTGTAGTTTAAAAAAATTGTGAAAATAATATTTCAATAAACTGGCTTGATTGAATCGGTCAGTCTTTCCCCAGAATTCTGTCTCTGACAGATGGCGTAACAGGTGTTTACCAAACTAGCCCACTGAACAAGGCTAGTGTCCAGTGAGCTATTTTAAATGCCCTTTCTTGAGAATTCACTAAGTACCACCTCTTTCCAATGAAAAGATGTATCTTACCCGGATCAGGGATTCATGAAACATATGGCTCTCAAAATCCTGCAGAGAAATGAAATACTGTGGTCATACTCTAAAAATCAGGTTTCTGAGAAGTCAGAGTGAAACTGTTACTGCTGTGAACTTAGGAGCTTCTGGGACAGGATGGGCGAGGGAAGGAGATGGCCCATAGGAAATGTTGCAATACAAGTCTTTGTACTGTGGGGCAAAATCAGCTGCAGAGGACAAAGACACTGACCCCCACTGAATTTATTGAACAGGTACAGCAAGCTTTTGCCAGAAAGGTACCTTTCCAGCAGTGCTCAGCTCCCTTGCTGACTCATAACGTGCCACTGGCCAGGTGGTGTCTTCTCCAGTGAGAGAGGGGAGGGGATCGTGATGATTACAGCTTGTGGCCTGCTGCGGCAGAGGTTTACGTTGTTCACTCTGTGCTGGCCTACGCGACTGGCTGCTCGTTTCATTCGAGAGTGTGGTTTTCATTTCTTCATAGTCAAGCATAAGCCTTATGTTCTGGGGGGATGTCATGCATTAATTACTGGTGTAAGCATTATTTCTGATACACGTGATGGGTAGTTACAGTGTTTGTGGTCCACTTGCATAATACTACGTTTGGCAATGTAGTGCTGTGCTGAAACAGTGGAAGCTCCTGCTTTCTCTGAAGTCTTTCTACTACTGTTACAACATTATACCACTCTGTATAGCAATTGCTGTTTGCTATAGCTGGAAATTCTCTACTTAATACATGCCTACCAGCATGTGCTCTATGACTGCTGACCGAGTTCAGATAAGTGGGTTTTTTTAATAGAACACACAGTTGTAGTTTTTAGAAGAGAAATCAACTTTGATGCCAAGGCTTAGGGGTGTTTTCTTTTTTTAACCACTCTTTTGGGTTTGAAGTAGGTGGTTTGAGCTTGCCTTAAACAACTGCAAGAATTTGAGTCACACTAAGGTTTATTTTCTCATACAAATCTTCCTTACCTGTTTTAAAGAAAGTAATGTGTCTGACGTCCAGTGATGTTTTGACATAAATGAGCACAGCTTCTCTTCAAAGCTTCTTGAGTGAGGTATCTGTACCCAGATGTTGTTTCCCATTTAGGTTTATTTGTAGGCTGTTAGTGCTACAAGAAATATCTTGCTAAAAGAAGATTTTATTTTTGTTTGTTTTGTTCCTTGATTGGAAAAAACATTTGTTTTGCTATCAGTTCTCAAGTGACTCATTAGGCAAAGGCATTAAGACTCTAAACTTTCCAAGTAAAATGAAATCTGATGACTTAAAAGTTAAGGAAATCTATTCAGCTAGTTGGCAAAATTAGTCAAATTTTTATTTGCTTTCCAAATATGATTTTAATTAAGGTTGAGGAATTAAGAGATATTGCAAAGATCAGTTACTAAAGTAAATCACTCATGAAAGTCAGATTTTGCCAGGATGTTTTTTCCAAGGTTTTGGACGAGTGTAACATGAATCAACATTAATTCATGGAAAGAAAATAAGATAAGATGGGTTACACTTCTCTGTCACCTTAAGGGCAGCTTTAGTATTGCTGAGAGTAACAGGCAAACCTGTGGGAGAGGAAAAAGAAGGCAAGAATGGAATAATTGACGTGAGGAGAGAGATGTATTTACAAATAGCACTTAGTTCTATGAGTTAAAATCCTTTTAAGTGTACTTCCTCTCCTTTGAATGAAGGATCTTTATGGAATTCTGTGTTTTTTCTGAAATGGGAAAAAAGCAGTGGTTTGTATTCAGAGCATGTTAAGCCCTCTCCACTGCCTTGTCATGGAGGAAAAAAAGACCAAAGCTTTTCATGCCTAACAATAGGATTGAAGGGAGACTTGATTTTTGAGTCTTGTCTTCTGTGAAAGTTGGTTCTTCTGCATGAATCATGGAGATGTTCAGCTGATTTTTGGTGAAGATGTCACCACACTCCCCCACCCCCGCTCTTTGTAAAGTGAATTACTTGCCTGTGAATTTGGACATTTTTACTTTTTTGAAGTTTGTTGGGTTGTGTTTTTTTTGGGGGAGTCGTCCCCCGTCCCCCCCCAATAATATAGGTTGAATCTGATAATTTGTCTTGGCATCTAATGGGTGGTATGATGTCATAGTTTTCCCATTCATGTTGTTAATGACATTTTATGAAACAAGGCCGTGGGAAAATAGTGGAAAAGACGTATGCCCACACCCCCAAGCTTTCATATTTAAGATGGAAAATGTCTATTTGGATCCTTTGTGATCTCCATAGCTTGTAGAGATGCTGTTAGTCCAAGCTCCAGCCAAAAACTCTTCGACAAAATCTTCTGAGACTTTTGTGGATGGAAGTTCGCAACGCCCCCAACTTCTGGGCTTGAATTTGTGTGGTCAGATTGGGGAGACATAAATTTAAGACAATGTAGAGAGTGGAGTTCTGCAGGTAATTTTGAAGTTAAATAATAAAACCACTGCACATAATATTTTTCATTTTGTTGAGTCCCATTTCTGAAAAATGGACTAACATGGGAAAACCTGTGCCTAATGGACATGCTGCCCCTAGCTGAGTGAAAAGGGATCATTTTGAGAACATCTTATCTAGGAAAGATGATGACTCTATTTCAACTTTTACTTTTAGCCTTGACTGTACTTGTAGTTTTGTTAATGTGACACAAATAAGTAGAGAATTGAGTCATTATAAGATGTAATTGTAGTTGAAACTTTGCTGAAGAGTGTTATATTGGGTGTGTATATATATTCTGTATTAAAGGATTAAGAGTTACTTAAACCATTGCCAGTTTTATGTGTGTAGCATGTTAGCTGTGTTCTCATCTTGTTTAACAAACGCACAAGTTGTGGAATAAACAAATTGTCCAAAATTAAACAGAAATATACTTTATGAAGTGTTATTGGAGTCAAGTCCTTTAATTTGTCTTGTTAAATAAATTGTGTGTCTTCTGGTTGTCAGTGGTAAGTGAGCAAAGCCGTGAGTCTGTTGAGGGAAAGCTACTGTCAGTAGGCCTTGGTCCGTGTACCTTCTTAGCACTTCTGCATTTCTGCATCCCATCAAATTACCTAACGAGACTTTTCTTAATCTTACACTCTTTGCATTTCCCATTTCTCTGATGCCTTCACGGCTTTTAACTTTGTTCTGTTTATAACTGAATACAGAAACCTTGAGTAAGCCACCTGAAAATTGCTGTAAAGCACACCTGAAGATATTTGTAATGAGGTGTTAATCATTACAATAGCTAGTAAGGGTCCTAATACCTTTTTACCATTTGTTGAATTGTGTGATGTAACTGGGAATAAGGTATGGTATTTGTTAGTATTATATATTATACATTTGGACTGTTACCTCAGAAGCACTAAGATGCTCTTCCTTAATTTGCTAGAACCTTTTCAAGAAGAATATAAGAAACATTTTTGTTACTTTAGCTTAGAATCTGAGCATCTTCAGTTTACTGACAAATACAAGTCCAAGTGAGTTTCCTCAAGTTTCATGGAAGTAAGCTGGTTTTGAGGAATAAAGAAAGATTTATACTCATTCTTAAAGTATTTGGCTCAGAAAAGCATATAAGTCATTGGTTTTCAAAAGAATGCAGTTAGAATATAGGCATTGGGTAGTTGCCCCCCGTGATATTTCAAAAGAGCACATTTGGGTGTCCTTTTCCATAGTCTGTCTGTTTCAGAGAAGTTATTTGAGCTTTAGCAGATAGAGCTTAAGTTTTTTTTTAAAAAAAAGCTCTATAAAAGCAGCTGAGACATAGGGAGCAGTTTAAAATTAGGATAAGCTTGTTCTCACTTGTAGAAAGAATCCTTGAGAGCGTATGTTGGTTGAATGAGTCAGCTTTATATTTCTGCATATTTTTCTTATTTATAATCCAGTTTTAATTCTGCTGAATACCTTTCTAGTCATCATAATTAGTTACACATCAAAGGAGGAAGCTTTGGTATGCGATGTTACACTATAAACTCTTTTTTGTCCCAGGGCTAAATTAGCTAAACTGCCATCTGCATTACTCAGTGTTGGGAGGCTAATGTTAATGAGTCCAATGAAAGTCATACCTAGAAATAAATACATTGTCTTAAGTTTAAACTAGACAGAGTGTGTATGTGCAGTTTGTGAGTAGCAGGGAAGAAAATTTCCCACTATAACTGGTGGTGATGGTAGTAGTAATGTCATGAATTAGTAATTTTCCTTTCAAGTATGTACAAGTATAGAAGTGAGCATACATTTCCTAGACAAGCTAATCAACTGTCCAAATAATTATTGAAATTATAAAATGTGATTGAAAATTGTAAAAAAAATCTTATTTAATACAGTCCTTTGAAGATAGCTTGCCCGTGTTACAATACCAAGAGAAATGCTTCCGAAGAAAGGCTGTATGTATCCCCTAGAGATCCGGTAGGATGTGTGCTTCCTCCTGGAGGAGGAGTTTGTGATGTTGGAATGAGCATATTACTCCTTTGTGTAGAGCCTTATCTTTGCTATAGATCTTAGCATTTCTGCACCTTTGAGAAGCTTCAGATATGAACTCTGGCATAGAAGTGAAATACGTCTTTTATAAAATACTGGGTTCAACTTTGAAATTCCAACTAACTGGAGATCTGGAAAAAAACCAAAAAAACCCCAAACCAAATGATTAAGGAATGTTATTTATGTATTTTCAAAGTATATTTCTATTCTGACCAATGTAGTAGATCTCAGTCTTTTGACAAAAACCAACTTTGTAGTCCTGAACAGATTTCCACTTCATGATGAGATACCTAACTTAGGAGTGACAGCTCTACCTCTGAGATCTTAAGTGACTGTACACTGCTCTTGGAGCTTCACAGTTGGGTTGGGGAGAAGAAAGCTATCCAAAAAACCCTATCAAAAGCCAACTAATTTTTCTTCAGAGTTGCACTGAAACCCAGAATATCTGCCAGTCAATTGAAGACCTTTTAAGGTAATGCAGATTTTAAAATAGTGAACTCCTAAATTTCTGGAGATTCCCGATGCAGTCTCTGAAAATCATTACACATGCTGTCAGAAATAATACTTCTGAAATTCAGGTGCTAATCACTTCATGTGATTTTTGTTTCACCACTTTGGTGTAAGGGATCTTTTCTAGGGAGTAAGTCTGATAACTGAACATTTTAATACTTATTTTAAATAAGACATAAGAGACAAACAGGGTTGCAGATTAGCCAGTTAAGGCCTGAAGTGATTAAAGTTTTAAGGAGGTTAATCTCTAAGTACTTCAGTCTTAGCTAGCTGATCTGTAAGCCAATTTTTCTGCAACATTAGAGCTTTTAAGGACCCGAATAAAGGGTTGCCTACAGAATACATTTAACCTTCAGTGCACTTGGTCAGCTGCAGAGATTTTGGGTTTGCGATCTTCTTTCCATTTTCTCCTCAAACTTTTTTACCTCTCGAGTCATTACGTATGTAACTATTTAATGAATAACTGCATGACAGAGCTCAGTGTAGCAGTTACAATGTCTCCTGTTCTTCTTTCATTCTCACTGTGTTGTTGTACTGGTGCTTTCAGCAGTTAGTTGAAAACAGAAGATAGCAAAAGTATGGATAACTTTTTTATCGGCGTTACATTGTGGGCTCAGTTTATATTCCCTCAACCTGTTTATATTAGCCTCCAGTGGAAATCTTAGAGTGCCATAAATGTGGTGTATTTTACAGTAACGTCTCTGCTGTGCTGTGAAATAGTTATATTCTGGTTTTAGAATTTCACTGCTTTTATGGAGTGGATTTTACTTCCTGGATTTTGTAGAGTAATGGTATAAAATTATTTGATAGTGAAGTCTAAGGACTTGCAAGTAACCCTTGTGTCTTCCTTGACTAAACACTGTGAAAGGGCAAAATTAATATTTTGTTTTGTTTTGTTTTCACTTTGAAAAAGGAGAAAAATGGAACACTATAGTATAGCCAACGTTTTTAGTAATAATGGTAAAATATTGAAGTGACACCTGTTTGGAATTTCAACTCTGTAATCTTTCCAAGGAGATTATTAAAAATAGAACGTATTGAAGTTGGTTTAAGATACCTTTTTTTTTTTTCCCCCCCTGCTACCGAAATGCCTTCTGGAGGACAAAGCCATATTCATAAGCTTTTTCTTTTTTTTAAGAGGTGCAGATATTTTTAGAATCATAGAACAATTTGGGTTGGTTTTCTTCTTTCTTGGTCTCTGTACCTCCACAAATAATACTTTGCACTGTAAGATGTTCTTTTCCACCTAAGCTTTGTGTGTGATTCAGTATCTATATTATCTCCATAAATTTTCTCGTCTTGGAAAAATAGAGGAAAGGCTGCAGCACAGGCATTTCTGTAAGACTCTGCTTGTGGGGTTTTTGCACAACAGTCAAGCAGAGGAGATTGAGATGCACAATTAAGGCATGTGGTGGTGTGCTGTGATTATCTTGGTATTTTCAGGTTTTAACTAGTAGACTTGTATGTGAGAAGGCTCTTGGAGTCCTGCTTTTCCTGAAGGTCCTGAAATTTTGGTTATTAAATGTTTTCTGATGTTCCTTGTTTAAAACAAAAATATCCCAAACTAACCCAAACCCTTCCATATGTAATGATGGAGATAATGAAGATACTCAGTGACAGTAGTAATGCAAATGTGATGATGCTTCATTTAAATAGTGTTATGTTGATGGAACTGTAAGGTATTTGATAATGAGCTGTAGTTCATTCGTATTCTTCCCCTCAGCAGTCCTGTCTACCTGTGTACAGCCAATGTAGGGTCATGTTATTCTTGCACAGATGTGGCATTTTTCTCTTCCCCTGTGGTTCTCTGAGATTTGATAGTCTGCAGGGTATGGAGCATCCTCTGTGCTCTTCAATTTCACAGGGTACAAGACTAGAGTGTATAATACCCTTGGAATAAATGCTTTTTTGGCTAGTATGCTTCAGTAACTTGGTGTCCCGCCCCCCTCATCAGTTTATCATATTATCTGTATGTACTCGGTCTGAACACATAAACATTTGTGAATACTTTTCATGCTTATTTATGAGAAACTAAGAATGTTTTAGACTGAAGAGGGAAAGCAACATGAAACTCAAACACACTATGAAAATGGGCTATATCTCCAGAAACCAGAACTGAGGAGCAGAAATCCTGTAATATGACATTTTTTGAGAGGAAAGATTAAGGTCAATTTTTTTTTTTTTTTAATTATTTCCAGCTTTACTTTCCTTGAGCACTTTATAGAGTAGTTTGGTTATGGACATGCTTTGTCTTTGTCCAAAAATGTTTGTTTATGCTTGAAGTTAACTTGAATGCAATACATGATCTTAAATTGCTGTATCTCTTTTGGAACAGCAGAACATGTTCTTAACATCCAAAGAGGTTCTTTAAGTGACCTATTCCACTTCAGACTAATTATCATGGAAAATTATTTCAGTATAATTCCATATGAAGACAATTCGTTTACGTTTGGAATGCAAGCAACAAACCAAATTTGCCCAGAAAGATAGACACCACTCTACTATTTTAAGTCAGTTGGAAGTAGTCTAAGTGCTGTACCTTCGGAGTGTACCACACTGTTTTGGTGTTATCCCACATACGTGGAAGTGAACAGAGATGTATTTGTGTGCACTGTAACATCCAGATCTGTTGTAACACAAAACTACTATATTTTCCAGTTGTTTCTTGTGCCATATGCACTGAACTGTCCTTGTCCAAGTTACTAGTGTACAGGTGTCAGCGTTTCCCCATCCTTAGTCTTGCAAACCTTGAGAAAAGTGTGAATAGAGGAAGTTTAGCTTTTCAAAAAAGGTAAACCCTATTTTGAGATGGCCAGAGGTTAGACATGAGAAAACTTAGATAAATAAAAGGAGGCGAATAAACTGTTCTCCTTGTCCTTCGAAAATAAGGTAATAGTGAATGGATACTATAGCCAAGATTTGGTGTAAACAGTAGGAAGCGTTTAAATAGATGGAGCTCAGTCTGCTTAGAAGGGCATTTTTGAGCAGTATTACTTGTTTATAATGTTACATACCTATGATGCTTGTGTGACGCTAATAATATGGCATGAAAAGGGGAATAGCTCAGAGCATCTCCTGTGGCTCTTTTTAGATTTGATGATGTGTGAACTAAGGCTGTGGCACTGTATCTGCCTGACTGTTTGCTCCTCTGTAGAGGGAATCAGTAGTAACTCATTGGGAAGATACCAAACTGAAACACTGGAGTGGTAATGAGTGGAGAAAACTGTGTGGATTACCATGAGAGATGAGATCTGGTCTTTAGGCATGATTTTCAGGTGTTTGTCCCTGCTGGTAACTACAGCAGGCTTTTTATTAAGAGTTGTTCTTGTCACGGTCGGATCAAGTTCCTTTAACTCTGAGAGGAAGAGGGAAAATTCAACTTGGACAGATGTAACAATCCAGTAAGGCATTGAAGTTACCTCAGAACCGCTTAGCAATTTGTTCTTTAAAATTCCCATGTTTTGTGTCAGCTCATTACGACTGTTTGTAAGCCTTCTGTAAGAAATCTGAACTTTTTTACGCTTGGATTGTGGTATTTTAGGCAGTTTTTTGACTGAAGTTTCTCGGGGTTTTTATTTGTTTGTTTTGCTTTTCTGTGTTTATGCAGGGAGCTGAGAATTTGTGTGGTTTTGGAGAGAGCCAGAAAGCCAGACTGTTGTCTGTTGAATTTGTGACTGTGTATCCAGTTGTCACAAAGCTGTCCTTTCTAGGGTTGTGTGAAGGAGCAGAAAGGCAGATAATGTGCATCTAATCAAATACAGTCTATTGGTCTGAATACAAGATTGTGAAATTTGAACTGGGTCACTGAATGTGTTCTGGGAATTCAGAAATAATTTATGTGTGAAGTTGATTCCTATGACTATAAATCAGTTTGGAATGTTTTCTAATAGTTCAAGAAAACAGACTAATGGAAAAGAAAGGATACATTACGTTTTTCTGAACAAATTTGTTAATGGTTTCTGTTTTGTTCAAGAGGATACTTTTGGTGCTAAGAATTTCTGATCAGTAACGCTTGTAAATCATGATATTCACCAACTCTGCAATTTGACCAACTCTTAAATTTCTATTCTTTATATAAATTTAGTTATGTTTTGATGCAGGTTTCTTCTGCTGGCTTGAATCATCTCAGTGGTTGTAAAGCTTGACTTTCTAAACTTGAAAACTTTTGTGATGCTTTTTTACAGTGTAAGTGCTTATTCATAATATGTTATAAAAGGTGTATCCTAGTTGTGTTCATTTACAAAAAAACCCAAACAAAACAAAGCCCCCACCACAAAAACACAAAAAAATACAAACAAACAAACAAAAACCAAACAAAAAAAACCCCCAAAAAAACCCAAACGCAGAACAATAATAAATATTACTAAGGTAAACCTTCATGATTTTGCATCTTCTGTGTGCTGCATCTTATTGTATCAGCCCTTGTATTATCCTGTTAGAAGCCAGACAGCAACATTGGTGCAGAGAATTTTTGCTGTTTCTGTTTCATATAACTCCCAATTTCTCCTTTCTGGATTCTGTACCGGGCAGAGCAGCTGGTGCTCTAGAGATGCACTGGGCACAAACACTTCCGCAGCCTTGGGGATAGACCACTTGATTTCAGTGGTTAAGTGCCTGGCTGGGACTGTGCCATGCAGAGTCCCAGGGAAAGGACTTTAAGGCTTATTTCCAGTGTTCTTTTTCAAAAGCAGCATGTTGGCCTCAAGCACCATCACTGCCTTGTGTCTGAAGGAGTTGAATTTATAGATCCTGAGTTTGGGATGTTGCTTTGTTTGTTTATACTATTTAATATTTATTCAGTATGTGTAGTCTTTTGACTAATTGCATGGAATTAGCAAAAATCACTTTCAAATCTTTCAGTTTTTATTGTACTGCCATTTTAGACTCTTTTGTCTATTTTCTGCTAGCACATAGCACGATTTTTTTTTTTTTTTTTTACACAAAGCCTGGTATTTGTAGATGGAGAAAGGAAAATTTTATGAATGAACTTGAAGGTTAGAAGATATGAAAGGGAGCTAAGCTATTTAGCTGGCCCTCTTCCTCTTGTATTATTTTTTAATAACCTGGGCTTGAATAATGTCTGATATGGTTTCTGATATTTTGAATTTTAGTAAGGATTGGGTAAATGACTATGAGAATTCTAATGAAGAAACTTTATTTTAAGTGAAAGTCAATAAATAGTAATTTTATGGACTTTGCTTTTGATGACAGTAAAATAAGAGTAAAGAAATAATCACAGAATCACAGAATGGTTTGGGTTGGAAGGGACCTTAAAGACCATCCAGTTCCAGCCCCTCTGCCATGGGCAGGGACACCTTCCACTAGACCAGGTTGCTCAAAGTCTCGTCCAGCCTGGCCTTGGAGACAGCCAATATAATGTATGTTTATATGCAAAATAGAATTTGTGTTAAGAGGAAGAAGAAAAGTATAAATATATTCAGACCTCTTTTGAAGAATTTTAGTATTTGTATTGAAATTCTCCTGAGTGAGGACCTGCCATAAGCATGGTTTCTTATAATGAATTTCGGGTATGGAACCAGGATTGTGCAGCCAGTAACTTTGTCAGCAGTTTATCTGGATTTGTCTTAGCAAAACGTTTTCTTCTTTCTGTGTCTTCATGGCTTTGTGAATGTCAGAAACAAACTGATGCAGGCCAAAACTTGGGACACCCCTGAGAGTGTTAATGCTGCAGTCTGATTCATGAAATGTTATAACCTCATCTAATTTGCTGAGAGACCCCTCTCAGGTATGTTTAGTTGCAGTATCTTTGTTTTTCAAGGACATACTGTCAAAGGATCACTTGAACAGGTGCTTTTATTTAGCTGTGATGTATACCAGGGAAACTAAAAGGAATTTTATTCCTCTGTCAGCAACAGAGTAATAAATTAAGCATTTGAACTGGCCTGTAGTGTGGGTCTCTGAAGCTCCAACTTTCACTGATTTAGAGATAAGGCGGTTCAGGCTTTAGTTGTGGTTAATGGTACTTGTATGATGATCCATTTACAGTCTGTAGTTTTTTCTCAGCCTGCAACTCACTAAAGCTGAGCTGCACAGTGAACCTAGGCAAAGAGGAAGAGCGCTGATACCCAGATCTTCTTTTGAATGGCTCTTGGAACTTACTCTCAAGAGCCTCCCATACCGGATATCACAGATCTTGCAGGTTTTAATGCAAGTTGAGAAGATAGGACCTGACATCTCCCATCACCTTCTGTACAAAGCCGCATGTCCTAACTGTCTTTGTTTTGACACAACTTTTACTGTTACCAGATGTCTTTGTTTCTGCATCTGCCTTTCTTTTTTTCTTTTTTTTTCTTATAGCTACTGTGTTTTCCCCTTGGGATAACTTTGAAATGTCACCTGCACTCTGCACGTTTCCCTAACATAAAAATATTGCGGTGCCCATCATTTTTTGTGAATTCAAGAAAAAACCAAAACCAAATCCCAAACAACCCCCGCTGCGTTTTAACAGGAAACTTGATCATTATGTCATGGTTCTGAGGTGAATTTTTTATATAGGCATCATCAAACTACTTGCTCATCTTTTCCTTGCACTGTCTGGTTCCTTAATCTTCATGAGAAACAATCTTTATGCCAACAAAATGAGATAGGAAAAAGAGATCACACTCAGATACTGAACAGGTTTTCAGTTATTCTCAAGTAAAAAATCTTTGTTCTTTTTTGTTGAAAGTATATATATTCTGACTTGAATCTCTCCCAAGGTACTTGAACTAAAGCAACCAGTATATACATGAAATTAGGAATAAAGCAATTTTAATGTAATTAACAACGTGTAATAACACCCCCATCTCAGAATAAAATGTTCTGCTGTTTTACTGAGCTTCTACTATTCCTGTTGTCATTCTGCAGTAAGTTGTGGACAATTTATTATAAGAACTGGCTTTAATTTTCTGGGTGTTTTTTCATCTGTCTTCATGTCTTCAGAACTTAGTTTTACCTCTCTACCTAAATAAAGGCAGTTAAAGCCAAATTCATTCTAGTATGACTCAAACTGATGGGACAAGGTCAGATCATATTATTATTTTGTGTAGACTGATGCACTATATTACACTGGATTATAATCAAGCAAATACGCTTTTAGTATTTAAAAAGCCCAATGCAATTATGAGTTTGTTGCTTTATGTTACGTAGGCTTGCATGTGAGCTAAGAATGTAGGAACCATTCTGTATTCTAAAATATAAATACATTCAAAATTTTGGTCCGAGAGAGTATCTGCTTTTGTAATTTTTTGAAAAATCCTACAGTTTAATGTAGTAGTTTAAAAACGAGCATCTTCTGTAAATATCACACACAAAAATCAACCTTGCTTCTTTATTTTTTCCTTTTCCACATGTGTTACAGCATGTGGACAAGAGATGTTCATTAAAATCATGGTTTATAACCTTAGAATGAAGAACGAATTAGATTTAGTATCAAAATAGTGGGATAAGAAGTGGGTACTAAAGTTACAGTGTGCATTTGTGACCTCAGTGTTTTTAACATTCTTGGAATACCAGATTTGTCTAGTTCTCGGCATCACCTCATGATTATTCGCTATAACTGCATACCAGAAAAGCTTATTTCACAATGATTTTCCTTCATTCTGGCCCAGTAATATACTTGTAGAGACTTGTTGGCATTTGCAATTTTTAAGATTTGTTGTTAGACCACTTTCGTATCTGTTTCATGTCTTGTATATTGAATTTGATCTCCTTCTCCCAAATAACAGAGGAATTGGCAAGACCTCTCAAAGACGGTGGGGAGTACATTCTCCCCGACCCCTAGTTCAGATATTTTGCTCGTATGACCAACGTGTGTTAGCAGAAGCAACTTCTATATGAGAAGCTTTTCAGTATCCACAGAGAGTTACCGTGTTTGCACCGAGTAAGAAAAATGGCTTGGAAAAATCACTTGCTGCTTTTGGTTATGGCTGAATCATTTATATAAGCATGTCTTCAAAGCTTTCTATTTTGAAATTCAAGATTTGTTCCGTTCCACTTTGATCAATACTATTACTTAAAAGGGTGTGTTTTGGTCATTTCATGTCTAAATGTCTTTTAGATAAAAGATTAGCAGCATTTCCAACTGTGTAGTTGGAAAACTGTCTGGGAATATTATGATAAATTGTAATCTACAGTTTTATTTGTTCGTGGGTAATACAACAGTGAAAACTTCACATGAATTGGGAGCTGTTTCCAATTTATATAACCAAAAAGATAGTAAATGAATGGAAGTCCCTTAATTAGCTATCATTTTGTCGAGTTTGATCAGGCTTGAAAGATTGTTGATGTTAGTTTTTTGTAATAGTACGCCTCGGCTGAAAAACATAAGTAGTTGAGTTATTTTGAGTATGCCTGAGAAAGCATTTTTCGGTAATAAATTCTGTGGAATCATATGTGATTAATAAACATTTAAATAAATTTCAGTTGGGATTAAGATGAAGGTATATCAGCGTTTAAATTTCATTTATTCTGGCTGCCACAAACATAATCTTGTTTGCATTTTGCGTGGCAAAGGCTAAGTAGTTAGTGTTCAATGATGCGTTTCTCCAAAATGTTTCAGTTTACTTCCACATGAACAGTGATAGAATTAAGGGAAATATAATCGAATGTTGGATTTTTGTGCTGACCTTGGCTTTAGACTGCAAGTAGTGTAGTGTTTTGTGGAAGAGTTCAGCTAAAAACTACTTAACTCCTCAATCACTAAGTTCAGACTCTGAATTAACGGTCATAACTGAAGTGGTTTGGTATTATTAAACCATTTCTTGGGTTGCTAAAATGGAAAGGCAGAACAGAAGCAGTTTAACCACAAAAATTAAGAGCCTATTTAAAGGTTTTTAGCTGCACCTCATCTTTCAAAACTCACCATTAAGCTTGCAAGTACACTTCAAAATTCCAGGAAATAACAGATCCTTTTCACCGGCTCCCCTTCCTTTTTTAACCCGTTTTTGTAGGAACTGTGAGTGCATTCACTAACCCGAGGATTTTTTTAACAGTCTATATTTAAAATTTGATGATGATGGAAAAGAATTTGTTAGAAATTGTTACCAGAGCAGGAATATTTGGTGGCATGTCTTATGGGTTTTTTTTATGAAATGTTTTGAGATTATCAGCCATCTATTCTAAATATCCTAATTTAATTTGTTAAATACATAGATGTGATCTATACTGAAGCATCTTAGGGTGTGTAGTATGGGATAATAATGACATAGTTCTTGTATTATTAAGGTGTGTCATTATTACGGCATATGCACACCCTTGTATGTCTTATTGCTTAAATATGATAGTGCTTATAAGCTTTCCTTTTAAAGCATTAATTTACTGTGAGTTAGGTAACAGCATATTTATGTACATTATTTTACCTATTATGGATGATGATTCCTTGTGAGTTGTAAAAAAAAAAAAAAAAACACACTACAGTGGAAATGGTAATTAAACTGAGGGTTGAATTCAGTAGTGGTTTCTGAAGTGTGTTCAGAGAAGGGAATTTAATGACTCGTGTCTCTTCAGATTAACTATTTTAAGTGTGGCAAAAAAACCCAAAAGCTTTTCAATTTTCGTTTCACAGTATTTTGTCTTGCACTGAATGAAATAAGAATGGAGTGATCCTCACGGAATCATGTAGCATTTTGCTTTAATACGAGTAGCCCTTCTTCAGGTTTTCTTGTTTGGGAGAGTGAGGTTGTACTCTGTGCCAGTACTGATCCAGAGTGAGAGGAGGCAACTGCCTAACATGCTTCAGTCTAGAAATGCATGAACAAGATTTGCAAAGTGAACTTACGTATTTCAGACCCCAGTAAGAGAGAGTGCAGCTTTAGGATGACCTGCTGTTTAAATTTCAACCTAGTTTTTTATTTTTTTGCTAAAGGCTGACTGTACAATTTCTGCAAGGTTGTATTCTTATTAGACTCTTCCAACTCCCTAAAGTACCTGCTTTACTGCAATAGGAACCATATGAATTTTGGAAGGCTATGTTTTAAACAGTAGTTTTAGCGGTGTAACAGTTAAATAAGTTCAGATCTGGTAATTCTGCTACAACTAGAAACAATATGTTACTTATAGTTGAACTACTTTCCACAGTCACACAAGGTTTATGGGGAGATACTGAAAACCAGGCCTTAGCTACCTGAAGCTCCTGTGATAATTATGTTGAATAGCACTGGAAATAATGATACCCAAGATAAGACTGTCACAAAGGACTTTAGCATTGACTGTTCTAAATACTTTATCTTCCATAGAACTGAGCAACTCACCGTTGAACTTTTTTATATGTACAGAAATTGTCTGTAGAAAACGAAACCTGTCAGTCAGTCCCTACTACACATGCACAGATCTCAGCAGAGATCTTTGTCAATATGGTTTCTAATCTGCCTCCACTGGGGAATACTAGGCATTTCTTCCTACTACTGTTGTTATTCCAGAAAAAAACTGTTATCCTATAGCATGACAGTTTAGTTTGAGATTTTTTTTGGTGAATGTTCTTGCTAAAAGATTGGTGTTTGTGAAGGATGAACTACATGGTTGTATGGAATACATACTCTTGCTTTTGTTGAAGAACTGTTAGTAGATGGATGAGTTATGGTCTTGCTGTAGAGAAGCCTTTCTGGTTCTTTTCCAGTAGAATTTAATTGTCTGTAGGGTTGCTAGTTCTGTACTTTGACATTCTCTATGAGTTTGCTATGTGTAGAGCAAAAGTTCTGGATACCTTCAATGCTCTTTAAAAATGGAGGAAACATTTACCCATCTTTCAGTAACCTGCTGTTGTTTCCACGGGTAGAAAGTGAACCCCCAATTTATGGCTCTCTAACTTCATATTTTATTTACATAGAACTCCTGAAATAATACTGTCTGTTCCTGGTGATTGGATACTTTCATTTTCATTTTCTGAAATTTTCTGTACCTTCCCCTCCAAAAAACAATTTTGTTCTGGGAACCTCCCCAGGCTCCTCTCTAGGGAAGAGTCATGTAGAGAATTCTTACTGGGCTTTTTTTCAGCTCTTCATTATCCTCCTTTGAGTGTTCATTTTGTCCTTGCCAGTTTTTACAGGCTTCCTACTTCTGATGCATTTTGAAACATATTTAGGAGCACTTTTTATTCCACCCATTTTCTCAATTAGTTTTATGGTAGTTTTACATTTCACTTGCTGGAGTTTATGCTCACTTTTACTTTCCTCAGCTTGGACAAGACTTTTTTTTTCCTGATGGTTAATTGAACTGTTTTCCAAAAATAATTATGATTACATATGAAAATGCTTAGTGTATCAGATTCTCAAGAATAGGACTCGTCACCCCTTGTTTAGGTACAGCCAGGCTACTTGTGGTTTGTCACGCTGCCATCCAGCAAACGCATTTCTGCAGGTGGTTGCTGGTGTCAGTTGTATTTCCATTCCCCTGCCTTTAGACCCTGCATTTCTGTACGCGCTGGGCCCATGGCCGCTCTGAGGGCGTTTTGTATCGAAAGAGGTTCGAGGCCACTAGTGCGTAGGTCCTGTCTTAGAATAATGCTCTCCTGGTGTGAAGACTTCTCTGTACTGGGAAGGAAACCGAGTCTTGAAGGGGCTGTTTTCTGTGGCCGTGTTGGCCCAGCATGGTTGGAGTGGCCCACTGCTTTCCCGGCAGAGGAGCAGTGGCATCGCGTTCGTAGGAGCAGTGCCTGCGTGTAGCTCGCCGCGGGAGCTGTGTGGGCCGCCTTACTGTGGCCTGGGATGTGACAGGAGAAGGAGGGAAGACAAAGTGGTTATTCTGGATGCTGATCTTTCAGCTCTTACATACTTACCATCAACTTTTTCTTAACTTTTCAATCGACGTTTGATGCAGGAACATGTAAGTAAAAAAATGTTTAAAAGTTGAAAAGAATGAGTTTTAATGAGTTTTACCGGTCAGGGGTTTTGACTCTGAAGTTTCCAACCAAGTTGCCAAGAGTGTGCTTTCATGAAAGCCTGCGGCCAGGCCACTCGTGTTCATTTGGAACAGAGCTCTGGACCTTGTGGTCCTTGTCACTGCTTGACTTTTCCTCACTAGGAATGCTGTTGAAATTCCTATACTGAACTCCTGTTAGTGATTATCTTTCCTCTTTGAAATGAATTTCTGTATGTTTACGCTGGATGTTGTATATCTGTACTGTGTTTGCCTTTTCTTCAGGTTTACTTGAAAATAATGTACATCTCTTGAATATACCCAAGGTGATGAAAATTGGATGTTAAATTTTTCTTGATCAAGTATGTATTTCAGGTATTTTACTAAAAATATCTTCAAAGAATCACAGAATGATTTGGGTTGGAAGGGACCTTAAAGATCATCCAGTTCTAACCCCCCTGCCATGGGCAGGGACACCTTCCACTAGACCAGGTTGCTCAAAGCCTTGTTCATGAAATTGATATATGAGATTTTTTTTTGATATTAAAAGAAGAAAGTGAAAGATGTTTTCATACCTAAGTGGTAAGACTATACCTGGCACTGTAAAACTTGAGTGCTTATCTTAGAACTTACTCATACATCCTCTGGGATGCAGCTGTGCCATTTGAAGTGGCTACAGCCTAGTCTACGTGTAACTCTTTCATCAGCTCTTTGAACTGTACGCCAGCCATACTGTCATACACTTAAGTAAACAGGCAAAATATGTCAGAAACCTTGTGTGTTGATTTGCTTTAGTTTTATTTTTTGTGAGAAATCTATTATGATATTATCACATATTAGGAACCAATAGAGCAACCATATGGTTTCTACTTACTTTAATCTTAGCACTAAATAATTCCTAGTAAGAAGAGCACTTGAAATCTGAAGGTGTGGATCTAATATTACAAAATACTTTAATTTGTATTACATAGGTCAGCATTAAGTATTGCTGTGTGGAATATGTTTAAAGAAGTCATAGTTCTTGGTTGGGAGGTTCTAACATATGTCTTTCAGCCAGTCAGATTTTCTTTCTATCTTAGCTTTAAAAGTGAATAAACAAATGAAGAGATCCAAACAGCACATTTTTTACTTTGTGTGCACAAGTTGCTTAGTAGAGTCACAGTATTGGAAGTGGCACTTGAGCATTCTGCATGACGTGCTAGGCAGGGAGTGGGAGGAAAAAATCCCTACAAGAGGCGTATCCAAAACCAACCAATGCGTTCAAGGAGAGCGTATGTGTGTTTATACATTGCTGCCATCGACTGCAGTGTCCAGGGCAGTACGTGTGGAATTTTCCTGGTCAGGTTCTTTTCTTCCCCGAGAGTCAGTACAGAAGAGTGCAAACCAGTCAGTTCAGTCTCCTGAGGACCCTGAGGATGATTCCCAGGTGCTTGTCTCACTAGGAGGAGTGGGCTAAAACCACGCTTCTTCCAGGCCTGACCCAAGTGGGTTGTACTAAAAGCTAGGAAACGCAGAGTCCTCATTTTTAGTTGATTTGGCATTAGTGGACTTCGCTGTGATGGGAAAACAAAGAGATTTTACTGAAAAGCTGTAGCAGTATTATGGCACAAAAGTACTAATGTGGATTGTTGGATTTTTTTGCTTGTTTTTATGGGGGTTTGTTTCTTAAGATTTCAGGTTCTAATTTCACTGCCACGTCCCGTAAATTTTGCAGAAGACTGCAACTTACATGCAGTGTTTTCTGTTGCAGTAAACATCATTAATAACCTCATCTAAAAAAGAATTAAAATGCTTGAGGTCATGAACCTAATCCTGGGAATGCCATGGATCATAATTAGAGTTGGGTTTAGTCCGTGTGAGTGAATGAATATATGTTAAATAAAAATAAAATCTTTTTTTCTCACATATCCCTTATATTAAAGTATTTCTGGATCGTGAAAGAGGGGGTGACTTTGAGAGTTCTATTGCATTTTTACTGTGCCTTTTAAAATGCATGTAAATACGTACTTGCATACTTTAAATGGGAACACAACAAATGTATGGAGTGATGTGTACTATTTTTCTTCTACATACTATCTCAGTATGTTGTACTCCGTGAATACAGTAGATAATATTTTGGGGTCTTGTTTTGAATCAAATTAATCTTGTTACATAATTCTGTTTAAGATAAAAATTGTGTAATACTTTGGGGCTGTGAGGGGAGGAGAAGCTCGTTAAAAGTTGTTAAATGTTGATGTACATTTCCACAAGTCTTTGTGAACGCTTTCTGGAAATGACCAGGCAGAATATTTTTCTTACAATTTTTTTCCTTTTAGTTGGCAGTATTTCCTTCTAAAGGTTTTTTAAGTTTTTCCTTTACGAAGAATACTATTTTTATGTTACAAAAACCTACTGTCTCTGGAAACAATTATTTTAGATGAAGGATTACAATTATGCATAAATATGAACACTTCAATTTTTTTCTAAACCGTTGACACTTGATAATTTACTCATTTTGAAGAGTAAATTTACTTATTACTCTAAATACGATAATTCACTCATATCGTTATTAATATTAGTTTTGCAAAATAGACTAGCAGGCCTTATGGGAGTCAGTTATGAGTTCTCTTTGCACATTTTTGCATAGCATGTAGTGCAAGCACACTTAAGTGTAATATTTTATCATGTTGTTGCCTTTTTTTGATGCTGGCATTAAAAGAATACATTAAGTTATTAACCTCTAAGAGTATTTTTGCTGTCTCATTTTAAATATCTGACTCTTAATTCTTCAAACTCTGTTGTCGTTGAAGTGAATTGACATTTAAGAACCCCTGTGTTGAAGTAACCAGTGGAAGTTGGTTAGCATCAGTTACGTGAAGAAACCACAAGTATCTGGCTTCCCACCGATACTGGAATCTGGTACTCGAAGATACGATCTAGGAGATACTAGATCCAGCAATCACAAAAAAGGCAGTACTCAAGTCCAATTTCCTTTACTTTTTCTTCCTTTACTCTAAAGTAGAGTCAGTTTATTAATTTTCAGTGTTGCACAAGGATGTGTTTTAAGTACTTGCAAGAGAAGTTAATGCCATAATGTCATTTGAGGATGAGCATTATAAAATGTACGACTTGTAAGTCTGAGGAATATTTTTTTTTGGAACTGCTTTTATGTGAGTGATGGTAATATTTAACCACTTCTGTTACTACACTTTTGGTTAAAACTCCCATTCAGCTTTCTTTATACTAATACACGCAACTGGTAACTTGAGCTAAGATTAACGAACCTAAGAAACGGTGACTTGGCTTGATCCATCCCCTGTGCAATTGTAGACCAGTATTTCGGTTCCTTACATGACTGCCTTGCCCATTGGGTGCTGGAGTGGAGAGAAGCAGTGGCATTGTGGTCCAGCTGCAGCCTCTTTCCTTCCATCTCCTGGCCTTTCTTTGTCCCTTTCTCTTACTCTATCCCAATCAGTTAAAAAAATGAGGAAATTAAGCAGTTGGTAAATCACATGTACTTCTTGGAGTAATGGTTTGACTATCCCTCCTCAATACTCTGGATAAGCAGCCTTTTCTTAGCTTCTGTACAGAGAGATAGGTTACCCTGAAGGGAAAAGTGAGAGATGCTAGAGTGTATGTATAATACAGTGACCCATTAGCAAAAGAAGCCAAAATTCAGTAGGTGCACGGAACAAATAATTGTCTCAACATTACAGGTCATCTGTGTCCAAGTGAATGTGTAGTAGTGGAAGGTTTGTGGTTTGGCCATCATCATACATGTTTTGCTTTCAGCTGTCTGCTTGAGAGGATGAGGTAACATCACCTGATATACATTATCTTCATCAGTGAAGAGAGCTCTCAAATCCTTCTGCCCTCATGTGTAAAATGGAAATTTTTAAATAGCTAACCTGTTTAAAAAATAATTTGTGTTCACTACAGGATTTTTTTTCAGCTACTTGCTGAATCCCTGCACATGATTCCTCCTTCAGATCAAATCGCAGAGGTGGAGTATTAGATCATAAAAATGCCTAGAAACTTTCTACTTCAATCCCTAAGTTTAAATATAATACATAACTGCTGGATCCCCTAGCTGATCAGGTCAGCACATTCCAACAATACTGGTTTTACTGTATCCCACTTCTGAATGATATGTCTGCAAATACCTGGAACTTTGTGGTCTTTATCTAATTCTTTGGGTGCATTTGTTGAGGAAATGCTCAGAAAGAAAAACTTCCATAAATTATTTTTTCCCGTGTTGTCCTAGAAATGCTTACTGTTCATAAGAAAGCCTATTTTAAATTTGCAAGTTGAATTTAATTTTGCAAGAAATGAATTATGGGCAACCTTTATGTTGATACTATGGGTATGAGATGTGCATCCATGAGATCCAGGAGTTGATTCAGTTGGGGTGAAAGGATAGTACATCAGCAATTTATGGACTGAATGCATGGGCATCCAGATGGATAAAAACTGGTTGGGTGACAGGTCATCTGGAGGCCAATAAAAATTGGCATGCCATAGGGGTGTATCCTGGGACCTGTCCCAACAACTGCTTGGAGAAGGTAATGGCATACTTCCTCACAAAGTCAGCAAATGACTCCAGACTGGAGATGTGAGTCGATAGACTCAAGGGCAGGGCTGCTGTCCAGAGGAACCTATAGAGGCTGGAGGAATGAGCCAATGGAAGTAGTAGGAAATTGTTCAAGGAAAAATGCAAAGCCTTGTACTTGGGAGGGAGGAACTGCCTGTAGTGTTTTAGGTTGGAGACTGACTGGCTGGGTGCACCTCTGCTGAAAAGGACCTGGAGGTCTTGCTATACAGCAAGCTGCACGTGAGCCGGCAGTGTGCCCTGGCAGTGAAGGTGACCAGCAGCCTCCCAGGCTGCATAACGAGCACAGCAGGAGAGTAGGTATTGTTAATGTCCTTTACTCAGCACTTGATAGATCCCATCTGAAATGCTGCATCCAGTTTTGGGTCCCTGGTACAAGAAGGACATCAATTAACTGGAGCTGTTCTAGAGGAGGACAACCAAGATGGTCTGGTCAGGGCTCAGAGCATTTGCTCTGTGAGAAGAGCCTGTGGGAGCTGGGCCTGTTTAGACTGGAGAAGGGCTTTGTGGGAACCTAACAGCAACCTTCCAGTACCTACGTGAAGTCTGTCGAGAAGATGGAGCCAGGCTCTTCTCAGTGGCACATGATGGGAGGACAAGAGGCAATGGGTATAAAGTAAGATGACAGGTTACAGCCAAATAAAGGAAGAGCTTTCACCATGAGGCGAGCCAACCACTGGAACCAGTTGCTCAAGAAACTTTGTGCCATCTCCATCCTTGAAAGTTTTCAAGACTAACTTTGTAAATCCTTGAGCAATCTGGTCTGAATTCAGTGCTTTGAGCAGGTTGGACTATAGACCTCCTAAAGTGCCTTCCCCAGGACCTCCTGTGGCCGGCAGCATCTTACATATGCAGAGATTGGGGATGAGAAAGAACTGCCTTGCAGTGAGATTACATCTAGGTTAAAGCTGCACCCCACCTTGTGACAGGTGCCTTTACAGACTTAGACTGTTGCTATATAAAGAGAACAGAATCCCTGTTTAGGAGTAAAAAAAACCCAACTAGTAAGTCTCCTGCTCCAAGTTCTTATTCTTGCAAGGTACAATGTAATTTTACATTTCCATTGGGGAAAAACCTTTGAGGTCAGAGGAAAGTTTATGTAAATAATAGTTATGTGAAGGAAAAAGTGTTGTAGAAATCACTGTCTGATTTCAGTTTAAATAGTTTGATTTTGTAATATGGTGAATTTATTTCCACTCAAATATCTTGGCTTTCTTTTGCTATTAACTTTAATTCTTAATTTATTGGCAGTCTGTTTGTAATTTTTGGCTCAACATTTGTGGCTGATGCATATTTCCAATTTTTACCTTTAGTGTAAAGTCTAGAGGAGTAGAAATTGGAACATATCAGCTGTTAATTCTGCAGGGAGCGAAGGCTGACATGGATTTTTCCGAGAACTTAAGGGACTTTGTAGTTAAGCATAGTGGCTCTCCGTACTGAAGCTTGTGAAAACATTTCAGTTGATATTTCCTTATATTGTTCAATTGTGGGTGCTTACAGAAACAGTGGTCAGTGTTCTGAATGGAAGAAAATCATGGTCTAGTTCCTGGTACTGATGTAAATGTATTTAATTTTACAAAACTTTCTTTCCTTAGACATCACGTTCCTTCTTCATGATACTTGGTGACATATTTCATGGTAATACGTCTAACCTTGGAATCTTAGTAGTTTGTTTGGAGAAAAACTGTATATTGGAAATGTATCTTGCAATTCCACTAGTTTTAGCTAGTTTGTCAGGGGTTTCTCGTGTGTTTGTGTGAACTATAGCAAAGCTGTCTTTGGAGAAAATGAGCTGTCTACATATTTGGTTTAGTATGTTTTTGGGTCTGGAGTGTTTTGAAGTAGCTTAGCTCAGTAAAAACAGCTGCAAGGTTACTCTGCAACTTGCAGTTTCACATAGCATAACAAATGAGTGATGTTTGGTTTGCACAGAGTGTGACACGGCAGTTTCTGTAGTCTGGAAAGAACTTGTACAGAACAAGGTGGAATTATTCCATAAACCCTGGAAAGTATTTTCTTGTTGAGGCTTGGAGTCCCACAGGGCCAGGACTTTGCATTTGCCTTTGTTGAAGATGTTGAGGTTCCTGACTGAGTCTGTTTCTGGAAGCTGAACAGGTCTCCCACTGTAACAGTCCTTCCTCTGCTCTATCAAATGCACCCTCCTAGTCCAGCTGGTGTCATCTGCAACTGTCCAAGTATCAGATGGCTTAGCTGAAACAGGAGCAATTACAAAAAAAACAGTATTGACAGATTTATTCAGAAATGCAAATATTAAAAATCTCTTCTATATTTTAATAATCTATTCACTGCACATATAAACACTGTTCTGTCTTAAGCTGAGAGAAATGCAAATGATTATGGGTAAAAACATTCAATTTGCAATTGTTAACTTTTTTAAAAATGCTTTTTTTCTAAATATCTTCAAATTACAGGAATAAATATATTGTATTTGTCTTCAGTTTCATCCCATCAATCATCTTACAGGAAAGGTTTGTCACTCAGACAACTGTTTCTTTCCCAGTCTCACTTTATTTCATCTAGTTTTGTATTTGCTTTTACTGATTATTTTTTCTCCATGATGTGAAAACACCTAAGAATCTGAAAGCAATTATTTAGAAGAACGCTGTATGCTTGTCATTGCAGTTTGATTTTTTTTTTTTTTTGGTGTAAAAAAACCCACCAAAACGCACAACCACTGCATTGCAAAATGGCCCTACTACTGAGCAAGAGGGGCAGAGATGAATCCCAGCACGTGGCTCACTGAATGACTAGCTAGGTCACACACATCTTGCGATTAGCTCTGTAGTGTAACAGGGCAGCGTGGCTCTCCAGCTCTCCCTGCTCTCCCTGCCCAGTGTCTGCAGGGCAGTCGGTGCGGTGGTGCGGGCTGCTGTCCTCGGTGACCGCGGGCTGCTTTCACTTGCACCTGCAACTGCTGCTGTCACCCGTTAACAACACCTAAGTGCATGCTTCAGAAATACCTTTTAAGGGACCTTTTTGGATATAAGTCTCGAAAGCCTTTTAATTTAAAAATATTGTCAACATGCGGAGGTGTAATGTAGGAAGTCGGCCTACTTCTTAATTGCTGCAAGATCTCCAATGTCTTGGTAGCCTGGTGGCCTACTTCACAAGTCTGCTTTTGGAAAAGGGGAAAGGGAAGAAGGCAACCAGTTCAAAAATACATTTTTTTTTTTCCTTCTTAATATTTAAGTTATTGATGGGCTGTTTGCATTTCAGTGTAGTGTTGTTTGCACTGCTCCATCCAGTCACATGGTGCCTGCTTCTTTTTCACATGTAGAACCAGATACACAATTATGTTGGTTTACTAATTGCTGTGCCTTAGTTTATGGTACTAGACAAGAGCATCTGTTTTATAGTCATGTGCGGTGTTCCTAGAAACCTGTAGAAGGCCAAAGAAGACAGCACTTCTAGCTCACCAAATCTCTTGGTCAAAACTTACTGGAGGGCTGCAAGTTCTTCCCTGTACGCCTGCTGTCTAGCAACAGAATATATGCCTCATTAACTCAAGGTAGCTGTTCTTATTACAAATAATTTCGATGAGTTGGTAGATGGTGTGTTTGTTAGGAATGTTGTAGGTGAGCGTGGGTGTCTACTGAAAATGCAGTGAAGGTGAAAATCGCAAACTCAATCAGCAGTTGATTGGAATATGTTTTCTCATTTTGTTCCGGGAGTGTAAGTCTTCCATGGGAGGTGTTTGTATGTGGAGTGGTCTTCACCACATGTGTATCATTGTAGTGACGGCACTTAAATGTGCAGAGCAGATTTAAGTTTTAAGCAGATTTAAGATAAATCTCCAGCTGCGAAGGCTGGAGAAATAAATTCACCTGCTTTACCACATAATCATTGAATTTTCAGGAAAAAGGAAGCCCTGAAATTTGTTTCATTGTCAGTGTGTCAACTTACTGATTTTTTTTTTTTACCTCCTCTGTCAGTTATCTAATTGTGTCCAGTAGGTAAATGTTTAGTTTCTCTTTAATTTTTTCAAAAACTTTTAAAACTCCATAACAAGCCTAATGGGTCTAACTGTGATTTTTATTTTTGTCTCTTAATTTTTTTAGGAAGTGCTTTTTTAAATTATAAGTTGAACTTTGAATTCTGGTTTGAATATGTAACGTTATTTGTGTATATATATATCTTTTTAACTCTGGGAAATTATTTGAAAGACAAAGCTATAATTTTTTGAAGTTATCTGTTATCCATATCATATGGATTTATTACTAGAAAATGAATTTTCAGAATTTAAGTGACTCCATCTATTGCAAGAACTTTTAAAACTAACATAACCATCTTGGGAAAGTGGGTATTTTTCTGTGTAAAACTATTAAAAGCCTTCTCTTTTCATCTTTAATATCAGTATGTTTTGTGTCTACAAAAATCATAAAATGCCTATTAAGTTTTGTGGAATTGTTTTGAAACATATCTAGATACCTTAAAGATGCAAATGGTGAAAATGTGTGTTTGCATCTAATAGCTGAAATTTAAATCAAATCATGTTTTCCTCCAGTTGAAACTTGGTGGCTTTTTCATGTGCCATCCTGAAAAAGTGCTATTGAAAAGGAAAGTGAAAACGATGTTTATACTCCATTTTTCAGTACTGGAAGATTGCTTTCAGTACAGAAAGGGAGTGCTCTGAGACCTCTAGGCTGAGACTGGTTTCCAGTGCAATTTATGTTTCAGTAATTTCAATGAATGAGTTCCATGGGGAAATGAGAGTGAAACTTAAACACACCCAACCACCCCCCCAACCAAGAATGTGATATAGATAAAGGCAACTTTATGGGTAATCTACAGTTCGTGTAAATATATTTTTTTACAGCAGTCGTATTTCTGTGTTTTATTTCACGGCAGATCTTACTGGGGCTTCACCAAAGGGTTGTGCGTGGAGGTATGTGTCTGACAGAGACTGCTTGACTTTTTAAACTCTTCTCATTGTTACAACGCAGTCCCAGCTGTAATGTGGAATGCAGCGCGAGCTTCCGGGAAGTACTCGAACACTGCTTAGCAAAATGCCTAAATAGGAGTATTACCAGTTGGTGACTAAGGGTATCTGCACTCAGCTTGGCAATTCTTTAATTCTTTTGTTTTCCTGTCCTGTGGTGAGACAGTGGTCTTGGCAATGGGTGTTGTGATAAAGGAAAGGAAAGGTGAATGCTGCTCATAGAGCAGGAACTGCGGGAGGCTGTGTTTGTTTCTCTTACTTGTTTTGTAATGAAATCTGTTGTTTCAGTGAATAAGCAAGAGGCAGTGACATGCAGAATTGCACGTTCGAGCTAGATACTGACCTGCCAAGATTCCTTTCATTTATAACATATTCCAGAAAAAACTTTTGAGCAGAAGCAACAAGTTACTACTTAGTAAGCTCATCTTAGAGAAAGAGAATCCAGCATTTCTGAAACTACAGTTTAACATCTTAGTGTAAGAGGCTGGTGTGCTTAGAATCAGAAGAGTTGCGTTGGGTATGTACTGCTGTACAATTCAGCAGTCCATATTTATTTTACATGTTGTTTTAGTTACTGCACTGTATACTCCTTACAGTTGCGATATTTGCTCACATTGTAGTTAAGTTTTTAAAATTAATTTCTATTTCTCCACTACTCTTCAGGCCTTTCATGTGAAAGGAGGCACCTATTATTTTTCTTTTCACCTCAAGACTTTTTTTTTTGGCACTGTTTTATTGATGATGTATTCACGTTAGAATTCTTTGCAGTTCCTGGCTGTACTTTCCTGATGGTAAATTAAGTACTGATGCCTTTTATTTGAGTAGCAATGTTTTCATGACATTGATGAATTTATGGCTATGCATACTAGCTGCTTACAGACTTGTAGTAATACAGTTACTGCTTACATATTTCTAGTAATTAAGAACACAAAATCTATCAGAAAGGCATGGTTACTACACAGAGATACACTGATTTAGTAAGTGCTGTGCGTGTTGGGCCTTGATGGCACAGGTGGTGAGAACTCTGTATGGAGGGTGAAATGGGCACTCTATTTTTAAGGACCTTGTAGTGCATTCTTTTTCTACTAATAAAACTGAAATTAGCATCAAATCTTTCAAGTGTGTGCGCCGATGGTAGAACTTACCAGAACAAATAATTAAACTAATTAAAAAAAAAAAAGTGAGATGAACAAATAGCAAAGCAGAAAGAGGTAATGGTTCTACAGAAGAAAACTCTGCCTGGTGAATCTGTTCACGTTTGAGTGCACGTTCAGAACTGGATCCAGCTGTACTGCAGATGGAGAGGCTGCCCAGTCAGTCCATGCAGCTGATCCCTTTATCTTGTGACCTGGAGTGTGTGACACATCGGATAAGGGATTCATTCCTCTCCTGCATTCCATTTCAGTAAATCCTTCCATGCCTGTCACCTCGTCCTAAGCATGACTTTTTTTTTTTTTTTTTTGTCGGTTCTGAAGTTATTTAGGGAAACCCCAGAAACAACGTATGCAGAAACAAGGATGCATCCTGCTGACATGCTCTTCCTTTTCCAGGAACTGACGTTCTCTTCACCTTGACTGACAAACACAAGGGATATGAAGTTTTTAATAGTTGTGTGAAATAAAATGAAAAGGGGGAGGGGAACTGCAGTATTTGGCAATTTGAAGAGTAACTTCAGTTGCAGTCTCAGAAGTTAGTTCATTTCGTAATTAGATTACAAATTAAATATGTGGTTTTAAAGAACTGTAACTGAACAAAATACAGAACAGAATTGGTTCCACAAAGGAACAACTGTGCCTCGCTAATCTGTTAATATTCTCTGAGTGCATAAACCCAACAGTGGACACAGCTGAAGTCGCTGGCATTGTTTATGTGGAGATTCCAAGTCCTTTGCCAAACCCCTTCAAAACAGGTCAAGGAAATTACAAGACAAGGGGCAGTCCAGAGTCAGGTAGGGACCAGGAGTGCCGAAAGAAAACAACAGATTACCGTTTCACTGCAGCAAAAGTGCCCTTGTTAGAGATGAGGATCTTTATATGCAATGAATGTCAGGAATATCAGCACAACTGCAAATAGTAAAACTGTTTCATTAGGATCAGAGAAAACCCTTGGGGGAATTTTGGGGGAGCCAATGAGTTGGATGAATAGCAAGATGGCAGATGAAATTCCATGCTGATGAATGCAAAAGGATGCATATTGAAGGAAGTAATTTGAACTGTGCATAAGCTTTAGTGTGTTACGAATTAATTTTGCAAATGTAGAAGGCATCTGAGCAACATTTTGGACAGCAGAGATGAAGTTCTCTGATTTGGTAAGCAACAGTGGTCAAAAAAAGCAAAAGCTGCGATGTGCTAAGAATAAAACACATCAACCAATAGTTCACTGTTGCCTGGACCACAGAATCAAGAAACTTGGGAATGATTGCTAGAATGACAAGGTGAAAAGCTACTGGAGATGTGTGTGAGGGAATCTGAACATTTGGCCATGAGGAGTAGCAGTTTGAAGTTTGTGAGAAGTGTGTGACTTTTTGATGGGGAAGCTCTGCTGAGCAGGGTCAGTCAGTAGAACAGGCAGCTTAGGAGTTCACCCCCCCCTCATTAGCTACTGTGCTGTGAAGTGCACAGCTATGTTCTGACGGCTGTTCCCAGGGGTTTATTATGGAGGCCAAGAATTTAATTAGCTTGAAAAATAATTTCTTGGTAGATGCATTAGTGTAGACAGTAGTAATGGCTCAAGCACAGAATTTGAAAAGGTTGTAGCTTCTCTGCTTGTGCAAGAAGTCCAACAAGTTAGCACTGATAGGTGGAAGGAAGTTTCATTAGGATGTGTTATTCCATTGCAACAAGCTAACTGGGCTGCTTCTTTGTAAGGTGGTACTGAACCACTGCTCAGATTTGAAATAAGAATGGGAAGTCGCCATGTTGTTTCCAATTAAGATTGTGTACCTTTTCCATCAAATCACCTTTCACTTCTTGAATATTTTACCGAAAAATATTACTTAAATAGTTTGAAAATGTTGTATGTGTCTTTCCTCATCTTCAAAGAACCTGGTATGTTGTTGTCTCTTGTGTGACAAAGACTGGCAAGTCTGAAGACAAAACTTGGAAGCAATGTTAAATGCTCAGAAAAACATCTTTTGAACAAGACGAAGTAATCGTTATTGTCCTACACACATCACAGGATCTTGCAAATTCCTTCTTTTCACCAGTAGATTCCTGTATTTCCATTTTTCTATAGGAAGCATTCATGGTAGTTGAAGGATTTGCAGATTAGTGAACACAACCTTTTAGTTTTGCAGAAGTAAATTTGTTTCAAAATCTTGAACTCTGATAAATTTAATTTTTATCCAAAATTCCATATGTAGGGGAATGGAAGGTTTTTTTTTCTTTTCCCCCAATTCAAAAGCTAACAAAAAAGCAGAACCAAGCAAAAAAGCCTCACTTACTCAGTCAGGACTCTGAAATGAGTGGTTTTTTTCAGCAGATAATAATCAGTGGCATAATGAAACGTCTTTCTTACATAGCTGTACAAAATACCAAGTCCTGCCAATTCAAAAATAACTAATATAGTTGCTTGGGAAGCAATTTGATATCCTAATCATTTGATGACAATTGCCTATAGTCCTGACAATTAATTGTCATTGTGTGTCCCTTAACTGTGTTTGCTGTACTTCTGTAACAGTCTGTGTGGTTATGCATTGGCAGTGTGGTACCTGTATGGCACTCCAGAGCTGGGCATTGTGTGCATTCGCTCTTATCGTACCTCCTCGCTTTCTTTCTCAGTACTCGTGCTTGTGCCTTAGAGACTGATGATGGCCTTTGGATATATATGTCCGAGTTAGAGGAATTATAGCTCAGCATCTCATGAGTAATAACTTTTCCTGTAAATAAATTTGGGCTTCAGAGTGAATTTTAGGAAATGGCAAAATGCAGCAAATACACTAGTTTCATTTCTGAGTAGCAGAACTATTTTAAAAAGACTTTCTAGCTCAAATGAATTTCTGCTAACAGGTATTTTGCAGCTTCCTTCTCAAGACTGAGAATACTTGTTATGAAAAGATATGGTAACTATGGTTATTGCTTACCTTTCCAATTCAAGGTCCTCACTGGGCAACATTGCCAAGCAAATAAACCATCACAAAGATGCGCATGATACTGTCTTTCTTGCTTTGCTAAATGGTGCAAATGATTGTAGATAATTGTAGTAATTCTGAGATAAATATATTTGTTACTGATGATTCTGTTGTACATATTTTTATGGCTTAGATGGAATAAGCATTGCTTTGTTTTCAAGAAATTGTATGTTTTGGAGGAGAAACTGGCTTTACAACTGTGTCTGCAGGAAATTACTTTGGAATCAGTGTGACTGATGCATTAGATAAATAGTAATGGCTGACTTTCTGAGAATAATTTCTCATTATTAAAAATAAATGTTCTTAGTATGTTTCTGGATGATACAGGATTTTACTATCTGGATTTCTAAAAATATGTATTGTAAATGGAAACTTCTCATATTGTCTGAGTGTTGATGGTGTTCTTATGCTTGAAGGGGTAACTAGTGACGTAAAAGCTAGTGCTACTCCTTGATTTTGATCCAAGGCTAAACAAATGTTTGCTAACTTTCATTTCTGAATGTGTTGGGTGTTTGGTTTTTTCTTTTTTTTTTTTTTCCATGTAGTGTGTTTTACTTTCTAATGAATTTTAATTTTCATTATAGTAACTTTTCTTCAATGTGTAACTCTTCTAAAGAACTTGTTAAAACTAACACTGTGGTTCAGGGATGTGCTGGGAGTGAAGCTCTTTTGTTTATGGCCTTCACTGTTCAAATTCCTTTGTAATATAATGAGTAGGTACGTAAGGAGCAGAGTGACCACTTTAATAGTTCTAGTACTTAATGTAGCAGTGTGGGATAGGGGGCAAAGAAACAGTTTCACATAAAACTAGATGAAATTATAAGATCATCCTAAAATACACACTAGGGTGTCATAACCCTTTCTGTTCTGAAGTCAAGAAACAGAACAAGAAGGAATACTTTAAGGAAACGTCCTTCAGTCATCAGATCACCAGAGCTCTGTTTTGGGTAAGGAAGGTGAGTGACACTTGGATATTGACATACAAGACATTCTGGCCATGAAAGAAAAGAGGTGGGTAGCTGGCAGTATCTGTCACAACTGGGTGGTTCTTCCATTATCCTCACGTTATCCTAAGAAACCCAGAGTGCAGCTTACCCCTGGGAGGAGTAATATTTCATGTATAAGATGATTTCAGTTCTTGGACTTGATGAATCCCTCCATTGATAGTTGTACAGCTATATTCAATGTATTCAAAGTCAGGTTACTTTTCAAAATCTTTACTGCATTCTGCAGCCTGGGTTAACATACAGCTTCCTGACATGTCTAGAACATGTTTTTCTGAAAATCAAAGCCTGCTTGTCTTGGATCAAAAGCACAAACCTAGTAACAAGTGCAGAGATGTGCAGTTAGGGTTTAATCTTCCCAGTTGTTTACACAGAGTGCTCAGCAGGTACAGCATATCACCTTCCCTTTTCAAGAGGGCTGGGCTTTCTCTGAGCTTCCTGTGTGCCCCCATCAGTCATCTCAGCTTTTGATTCTGTAATTGAGCTGTTTGGCATTTTTGTGTCTGGAGAGCAACTTCTTCTTGCAGCTTCCTTGCTCCTCGTGAGATGGCTTCCCCTCCTTAGGTTGTCTTCGGTTTCCTGGGGAGGGTATTGGGTCTGCCTCGTTGTGCCTAGAGCTCAGTGTCTCTAAAATATCAATCCTTTTTGTTGGTAATAACTGTAATAAGGGAAGCTTTTCTGTAGGGAAAAAAAAACTGTCCCAGAGGCTACAAGTTAAAAATGGAACAAAACAGAAAAGCCTACCGTGGTCTGCCAGAAAACCCTTAACAATCGACAAGGGTGGACTTTTCCAAGCCTCATTAGGCTTGGCAACAGTAAGTGAACTTAAGGGTGTGTATATAATGTGTGTGCCAGAACAACTGTGACTCGTATGTGCAGATAGTGTGCAGTCTTTGTCAGTTAGCATCTGTGTTGGGCAGTACAAAAGCTATAGGTAGCAGGTTAGTTAAGTCGGTTGATCTCTTAATTTTGGTATCAGTTATGCATTTGGCTAAGAGCGTACAAGGAGCTATGTTTGTTTGTGTGATAAAGAAACTCTTTTTGCTTATAAAGCTGAATTCAATCTACATATGCTTATGTGTGTTTGTCATGCAGAATTGATCAGCCTTTGTGAATTGTCACCTGTTTTCAGTTAGAGGAAATCTAAGGTTGTCCGAAGTTATATATTTCCAGGCCTCATTTTCTTTGGTAAGAATGCAGGCAGGAGATGGATATCATTCTGTTGTGAGAATACTGACTGGTTACATTTAGACACCTTCTTAAAGTCTTGTATACATTGTATTTAATGACATAGTAAACGCTTTCAGTCTTCATTGGAAGACTGAATATTTTTCTGTGTAGCTGGTTAATGTCTTTATGCTGTTGTGAACGTGTGAATGTGGATGTATGAGTTCTGCCATCAAGAACATTGCTTTTTCAGTCATGTTCACGAGTATCGCATACTAGCTTTTATTCGTTTGACAACTTTAGGATATGAGAGTACATGTCTGTGTGTGTAATTTCACTTTTGTCTTCCTCTTCAGTCCAGAATCTTATTAACACTTTCTAATGTTAATACTTAAGGGTTTTTATTAAGCATTATACTTACATAAAAGTGCTTGCAGTACTTTATCTTGTACAGACTAGTGATTTGCACTGAGTTGGCCATGTTAACATACTTGTGCTTGTAGCATAGTTTTAAGTATAGATATTGCTTGGAGGATTAGGTGTTCCTTATATCATGGAGCTCTTCATAAAACAAACAAACTTCAAGGTTTGGAATGTAGTCTCTAGTATCATATTGCCTATTTGTCTCAGTACTGCTTATGCAACTGCTTATGCATTGTGCTTTTCTAGTCTGAGAGGAATGTATGGTGGTTAATTTCAACTTTTGTTTTCAATTTCTTGGTTTTATAAGTATAACCCAATTATTTGTCCTTCTGAAAGAGAAGAACTAAAGATAGGTAGACAAACATTGGAACTATGCTTTTTAAAATCTGACATTACTGTACAAGGTAAAACCTAGTAAAAATTATTCTACTGAATTATACCATATGTATAATTATACCATGTGTTTTGATGCTGCAACTTCTCAGGGAAGATCCCTGTTGACTGGAGAAAGATGGTGGTTGTATCCATCATCAAAGACTCTGAAAAGCAGTCTTGGGAGGAGAGAGAGTGCAGCACAATTAGGTTTGCAGATGATATCAGAATGAGGAGTGCAGTTTTTGCTCAAGAGCAGATGTTGTTCAGATGAATCTGGACAGGCTGGAAGAATAGACTGACAAGAACCTCAGGAAATTCAGCAAGAACATACGGAGAAACTTTTGTGATGGTCATTCCCACCTGTGTAAGTTTATAGAGCTAAATGAAACTACCACTCATGTCCAAGACCCCACTATGTTATACTGCTACAGCTCGTTCAGTTACCAATCCCATGATATATTTGAAGTTTTTTAGAGCAGCTTATCTTGGCTATTCTCTTTGGGGGGTTTGGAAAGCCATGAAAGTGTCCTCTTGAGTTGCTGTCCTTTTTCAAAACAGCCATGCTTCAGGGATCAGTAGCTCCCAGAGAAAGGACAGACAGCTAAAGGTGTGAACTGGCTTCTTTGAGTCTTCTGCTCAATTTACAAACTCTATCTGCCGAGTGTGCTGCTCTCCTGTGGATTTCTTCATAGAGACCCAATTCCTGTTCTGTCTGTTGGTTTGAGTTTATTCTTTGACTTCAGGAGCTGAGGACCACTGACCAGCATGCTGTGGTGTTCATGCTTCATCACTGACAGAAGCACAGATGATATTTATGCACTGACTCTTGTAATGCTAATGAATAGGGATTTTACTGTAGCTAGGAATGATTCCCATTAAACTGAAAGACTTCTGTTTCTGCTGGGTTTGACTGACTAAAAATAACTGTCTGACACGCAGAATTTGTAGTGGTAATATAAGTTTGTATTTATAATGCCTTTCTCTTAGTACTGAAAAGGAAGTTAATTTTTCATTTATATTTGCTGAACTTGAAACTCGCAGAATGTAATAAAGATTACAGCAAGACTGTGATGTGCTTAGTCAGTACAAATGTGCATCATGGTGGTTTTATGCTTTAGTGAAGTCTGCTAAACATTCAGCAGCCTATTGATTGTCATCCAAAGTGAATTTTCTTTATGCTTAACCAAACAATTTTTATGATCTTAGCAAACATACTCCATTTTGAGGTTTATTTAGGTGAATAATCTTTCAAATTTAGCTGCTCAAGATAATGGCTTGGGAAAAATAGCTTTTTATGTGGCAAGATTGCTGTCCCTTTCAATGCTTGTCTATACATATACCAGTAGTGGGCTCAATAGAAATAACTATCTTCATTAACACATTGAGAGCAGGTGTGTCTTTCAGAGATAGTTACAAGCCTAGCTCCTGCTTTTCACTTGTAAGAGGAGTAATACATGTTCCTCCAGCTCAGGAGAAATTCCAGACCAAACTGGATAATCTCTCTGCCGTCTGTTATTCTTCCATTGTTTGGTGTGTTCTAAATCTTGACAGGAAACTTATTCCATCACTGCCAATTTTCCAGGATTCATCTGTGGGCTACCCCCTGTAGAGCACTGAAGATGCTTCATTGGGGAAGACATAACATGGCTTTAGCCTCTCTGGCAGACTTTAAACTATGCATGGTTGGTGAGAGTATTTTTCTATAGGCATTTTCTCAATTTTAAGAGAAGAATGTTCTTGGGAAAGGCTGTTGTTTTCAGTCCTTGTGCCTAGAGGACTTTGCAGTGGTATGTCTAGGCTTGCTTGAGAAGATGGGAGGTGGCAGAGCTGGATGATTTGGGAAAATTGGACCCTGTTGGAATGATTCTTCTTTCATGCGGGTCTGCTTTCTTCTGTTGTCTAACAGAGACTGGGGTTGTGACAGGGAGAGTGTTTGTTCCTGGGGTCACTTGCTGTTCAGGGCTCCAGGTACTAGGGTATTCGTGTTGTTTGTCCTGGTGAGTGAGCTTGGAGACATACCCATGTGCCTGCTGGGCCACCATGATTCCTGTTGTCAGCTTTAGTGCTACATTAAGCTGTTTGCATTCAGAATTGTGATTTGAATAATGGAAATGTGGTCTGTAGTCAAATTCTAGATTTGAACAGTGACCTGAAAAAGGAGGCTTGCCAGTTTTATTCTGCATTCCATAATACAAATGTGGTAAAGGGGCCAGATTTGTATCTTCAGAGGGTTTGTCCTGCCTACACTTTGATGCTCAACAGAAGAGTTTCTAATTCCGGTTCCTGTAAATGGAGTCGGACTCTTTAGACCCAGGGAAGTTGAGATTCATTCTCTTTCTGTTCTTCCATCTGCATTTTATTTCTTAAAGGTTTAACCCACAGCTGCTGGTCTGTGGAACATTCAGTGACTGATGGTGAAAAGTAGGGCATTTTCTTTGGGAACAAAATTGTTGCAACTGCCAGAAAGCAAATCAGGATGAGTGCAAAAGGGTGTCATACAAATAACATGGAAGGCTCCATAAGATACACGTATGATACACAGAAGGGATTTTGGACAGTTTCTTACAGTAATTAAAAATGTTAATTTTTAATTAACTGTTAAAACCAGACTTATATTGAATAAAACCTAATAATGCTACCTAAGATTTATCAAAAATATGCATATTTCTCTATCTGCATACAAATTTCTTACTGTGGCAAGACATGTGCTGTGCTTCCTAGGAAAGCAAACTGGCAATTCATGGAATCACAGAATGGTTTGGTTTGGAAGGGACCTTAAAGACCATCTAGTTCCCCCCCCCCTGCCATGGGCAGGGACACCTTCCACTAGACCAGGTTGCTCCAAGCCTCATCCAGCCTGGCCTTGGACACTCCCAGGGATGGGGCATCCACAGCTTCTCTGGGCAACCTCTGCCAGTGCCAGTCATGAGACTGTTCCCACAGTGCTCAGACTCAGGCAAGCTTTCTAGAATTAGGGCTGTCATGGTCACTGATGAGCTGAAATTATTAAGTTCCGCTCCAAAGACAGTGTAAAACTTCTTCCCTAACAGCCCTGTGTGGTGTTCAGTGTTACTGAGCTATAACAATTTGTCTTATCAGTTTGTAACCTGACAGAGTGAAAAATAGAAAACTTGAGGCGCTGAGTAGCGTTGAAGTAGTGTTGTTGTATTTTATTTCTTGCTTTGTTTCTGGGCTTAGAAAGGAACGTACTCGATTGAATTCACATCTGGTTGGCTGATTTCCTTCATGGAGAAACTCCAAATTCATTGTGAAGATTAGAGTAAGCGTTTATGGGTTTTCAGGATTTTGAATGGAATTTGAAGTATTGTGTTTTCAAGAAGTGGACAAATCAGTTTTCTCATAGGTATTTGTTCATGTTCTAATTTTGGCATTTCTTTGTCTACATTCTAATTTTAAAAATTGTTCTATACTTCATGTTGTGTCTTGGGATTTCATAACGTGCTCACTCTTTTTGCAGAAATGCACACAAATGCATTGAAGTTCCTCATGACAAAAAGTTCTCATCTAAAAGACATTGCCAAGCTAGTTGGAACCAACTTATTTATCAAAATAAGCTGCTTATTAATGAGAGTGGAATTTGCAAATAATAAAAAAAAAGATGAGTGTATTAACATGCATGATTTGTTTTAAGAGGACAAACATGCTATCTTACTGTTGCCTTATTTTCTTCATAATAACAGCTAACAAATGTATTTGTATCCGAAAGAAGTCTCATGAGCAAGATAAAGAAAAAATGGTTAGCCTGTAAAAAGTGTTTGCCAGCTGAAAATGTCTTTCCTCTCAAACTATAAATCCCTTCTTTTGTTTTTAAACTCATAAATCGCGAATTGTGGAGCTTTTTTGTGTAAATGGCTCTAGATTTTCAAACATCCAGCATTGCAAAACTTGAGATTTCCACAATTTTGGCATTATCATTATTGACTCATTACTGGCATGTCTCTCCACCTTTATTCATATGTGTTTCTTGTAAGCATACTGTATTCCAAGAAGCTCCGAGACTGGAATCTCCTACGAAACTTTTCATGATCTTCTTGTTTGAAAAATGATTTTTTTCCTTGATTAAAATCAATTCAAACTATTGCCTAACTTACATTTTCCGGTGCTTTACGTTTTAGATAATCTGTTATTTCTAAAGTGTAAGATTTTATAGAAGTTGTTGTCCTGTCTATGCATCTGTCTGCTTATACAGTAGCCTGAAGCTGAGTCTGAACCTCTGTGCTGTGTCAGACTGGTAAACCAGACTGCCTACATTATTTCATATTAAACCCCAACCATTTGAGCCTTCAGGTTGGTAAAAATACCGCAAGTGTCTTGACTTGACTGTAGAGGAAAAGAAACAGTTCTATGTTAAGGATATATGAGTGTGATGCAGATATTACTAAAGTACTTTGTTACTCACTTTGATAATTATGATGCAGATAGCAGCCACCTAAAATCATGGGGTCATGGGGTCAAACTTGAGACTTCAGTTGGTTGGTTGAAGACATCGTGTTTATTCTGTCTAAAGAAGAGGGTAAAACTTTAGGTTGGAAGTTATTGTTCTGAAGAGCCCTGACAAGGTTTTGGTTTTTTTCAAGCTTCAACATCTTTGGTTTCAGCAAACTTGAATTTTGTCAACAGCTTGTTGCAAAACATCTGTGGACCAGGAATCTAAAGACCAAGTTCAAGTAAAACTTTTGCTGCCAGTTCCAAATGTTTTTAGAGGGAAGGCTTGAGGGGGTTTAATGACTGTAAGATTTCCGGAGCTTTTTACCAAGTCCTCCATGCACATTATACAGTTGTTGTAGGAGGCATCGCTCTGAAAAGCCGTCCTTGGTTAGCCTGTTGCAAAACATCTGTGGACCAGGAATCTAAAGACCAAGTTCAAGTAAAACTTTTGCTGCCAGTTCCAAATGTTTTTAGAGGGAAGGCTTGAGGGGGTTTAATGACTGTAAGATTTCCGGAGCTTTTTACCAAGTCCTCCATGCACATTATACAGTTGTTGTAGGAGGCATCGCTCTGAAAAGCCGTCCTTGGTTAGCCTTGTCAAAACAGACCCTCCTGAGATTTGTGTTACAAGATGTTAATCTATAGAAAAAAGTGCCCCAAACAGTCACTCAGTGGATTGCTTTTGTGATTTGATGTTACTTTCCACACTGCTGGAAAAGATGATCTCCAGACTTGTTTAGGCACTTAATTGTTTCGAAGAGGAGGATACTGACAGAATGATGGCGTTATGGATCGTTGGCCGAGTGCACGTGGTACGGATCCTCTCCTTGGTGTTGGGCTGGTCTCTTAAAGTATGATCACTGTTGAGCTGTCACATTTGGTGAAATGAGCTTAAAAAAAAGATCTTTTAGAATTCTTAGTTTCATTCTGCCTAGAAACTCAAGCAGGCATCAACATCATCAGCTTATTTTGGTCATGTTTTCATATTTTTTCTTCAGTTGTCTGGGTATGTAAAGTTTTTGTTCCAATAGAGGTAGAGAATATATTTGCCTTATATTACCATACAAAGAGGGGCTTGAGGCATGGCTGATGATGTAGCCTTGTTCTAGGGATGGTTGTCATCACTTTGTCCTGCAGCTTTCTCTTAAGAAGGGTTTTGTGTCTGTGGTGTTTTATGTTTGTGATTTCCTCCCCCCGGTAGGTTAGAAAGGTCTTAACTTTTTATTAATTAAGATAGATCTTAAATCAGTACTTCAACTGAAGCAGTGAAACAGTGATGGTCAAGAGCGTGTAAGATCGCTCAAGATTCTCGATAAATCTAGATCGTCTACTCCTTCTCCAGCCTCTCATGTGTTGGAGGCTATTGTGGAAGGGTCTGAAGTCTATTCCTTGGCTGTAAATGATTGTTCCCTGACACAGGAGCAGTTCCTTAGAGCTGCTGTATTCAAGGCTCGTTCACATCATCATGGTTTTTTAAGATTTGACAATTTTAAGTCTGCAGCAACTTTGCCAAATCTCAAATATCTATCACCAATTTTTTTCCAGTCTGGTAATCATAGAATGGTAGAATGGTTTGGGTTGGAAGGGACCTTAAAGATCCTCTAGTTCCAACCCCCCTGCCATGGGCAGGGACACCTTCCACTAGACCAGGTTGCTCAAAGCCTCATCCAGCCTGGCCTTGGACACTTCCAGGGATGGGGCATCCACAGCTTCTCTGGGCAACCTGTCCCAGTGCCTCACCACACTCTCTGTGAAGAGTTTCTTCCTGATATCTAATCTAAACCTCCCCGCTTTCAATTTAAACCCGTTACCCCTTGTCCTGTCACTACAGGCCCATGTAAAAAGTCCCCCCCAGCTTTGTTGTAGGCCCCTTCAGATACTGGAAAGCTGCAATGAGGTCTCCCTGGAGCCTCCTCTTCTCCAGGCTGAACAAGCCCAATTCTCGCAGCCTTTCGTCATAGCAGAGGTGCTCCAGCCCTCTGAGCATCTTCGTGGCCTCCTCTGGACTCGCTCCAAGTGGTCAATATCCTTCTGATATTGAGGGCTCCACAGCTGGAAATTTTGCTGAGTTTCCCGTTAAATGATAATATTTTAAAAAGTATGTCTGCTCAGCATTTCTGAAAGTCTGGCCCTGTGACTGGGGCGTCTAGTTGTAGGAATTAGGGAATACCTGTAAAAAGTGGGTTTTCAACATCATAGAGAAAATCAGTGCAGGGACATGGGATTATATGCTAGTTCCGAAAACAGTAATTGGTCAACTGTGTGACTGATCGTACACAGGTATTGTTTTACCCTAAAAACACTTCCCTTGATTTCTTTTTTTGCTTATAATTGCCCACCTATTGCAGCTGTTCTCTCCCTCTCCTAGAAGCAATGAATCTTCTTTGGAATATTTACAAGACTAGCACTGGAATTAAGAAACCACCTTTAAATTTAATCGTTAAATACAGAATTGGGTTTAAACTCAAAGTGGGGAGGTTTAGATTAGATATCAGGAGGAAATTGTTCCCGGAGAGGGTGGTGAAGCACTGGAACAGGTTGCCCAGAGAAGCTGTGGATGCCCCATCCCTGGAAGGGTTCAAGGCCAGGCTGGACGAGGCTTTGAGCAACCTGGTCTAGTGGAAGGTGTCCCTGCCCATGGCAGGGGGGTTGGAACTACATGATCTTTAAGGTCCCTTCCAACCCTAACCATTCTATGATTCTATGATCAGCATGGTTCTGCCACAGCGGAGTTGCCAAAAATCCCCATCAGCTGTCTGTAGGAACTTCATGGATGTATGGGAAGCTCAGTGTACTCTGTACTGTCAGTGTTTTCTATCCTGCTCTTCTCACTTCCTCTAACAGACGATATGCACAGCTTTTCCCTGCTACTTCACTTCTGTGAAGTTCCTTTTGCTCACTTACAGGTGACAACACGGTTGATGAATTTGCTAGCAAAATTGGTTTGCTGTGCAACAAGGAATTGTGAAGTCATCTTTATGTTCCACCCGAATTTGCTAATTTCCGTAAAATGTTTCTAGTAAACTCCTTATCAGGTGGCCCTAGTCAGTTGTTCAGGGAGATGAATAATTTCCCACTCCCAGCTTTCTACTACTGGGAAGTAGTAGCTTTAGTTTATACCCTACTTTGTGGAGTTTAGAACAATTTCCAACTCTGTGTGGAAATACTTGGATCTGAAATATTTCTGTAGACTTGGACAGCTTTCTGATATGCTGGAAGATGTAGAGTATGTAGTTGAACATCATCTTGTCTCTACAGACATGTCGAATGATAGTTCTGAAGTGTTAAAAAAAAGAAAAAAGGAAAAGACGTTTTATGATTTTGTAATGGTTTTAGAAAAGTGCGAGGCATTAGAACAGTTGAAAACAACTCTCATTTAAGTAGTGCAATAGGTTGATGACAATTTGCATGCAAAGTTGATTAATGAAAACTTTAAGTAAGGTGTAAACATTATAATGCAACTTCTAAATGTCTCTGGAAGATGCATTGAATGTTTTTTGAAGATTTATTACTTCTTAATCCTAAAAATATTGCTGTCACATCACAGAAAGTGAATCCTTCAATCTGCATTTCACTCATGAAATGTATTGAATAATTGTAGAGCTATTAGCAAGTCATGGACTTTATAGAATCAAGGATATGATCCAGACTTTGTGTTTGAGCATTTCTTTCCCTTCTAGTATCTTGTGTTGCAAAATGTTGGTTGGCAAGCTGTTGTCCATAGACACTTTTTCAAGGCAAGTATGTCTCATAGTATCAAAATATGTACTGTTTTATAAATAATTTTTGTCCTCAGGTATAGAGTTCTTACTTCATGGAGGACAGAGTGTTGACCTTTAGAAACTTGTAAGAATATCAGTCAGTGTAAGGATTCCCAACTTCTTTGTTTCATTGCTAATTTAAATCTATTGAAAACCAAAGTCGTTACTTGCACAGTTTGCTCTTTTACTATATTATAAGCAAGACCCTGTTCTTGATCTTTGGTCTATGCTGTACTTTTTAGTTTGCAATAGTAGCTTAATTTGCTTCATAAGCTGTCTTTGCGGCTGTTGTGCAGCTGGAGACAGAAAGAGGAAACAGAGTAAAATGATAGTTTTGAGGAGCAAGCAGACCTAAAGATTACTAAGATAGGAAGAATAACCCTAGTTTTAATTGTAACCACATTTATTCGCTAACACGCTATTAGACATCATTGTACCTGGGGATTTACATTAAATCATGTAGAAATACAGCCATTTTGGTTTGGAGAAAGAAGATCTGTGTGTTTTTTCTTGCATATATTGTAAGACGTGATCTGCTGACATTGAGCTGGTAGCTATGAACGCACCTGATAGGAAGTGCCACATTCTCAGTGTTGGGGGGAGGGGGTTTTCCTTTGTTGTTTTGTTATGTTTTCACCACTGAGTAAAGCAGAGAAGTGAAGAAAAGCCTTCAACAACTGAAATTGAAGATGTTAGTTAAGATCTGAGTTATTTCATCCCAGAATGTTAAATAGATGTTCTTACAAATATGACAGTCTTAATGCATTTAGCTAAGCACAGCTACATCTTACTAAATGCACAGTCACTACAGAAGTGGAAGAACGCCCGGATTGTTCAAGTCCCTTCATTTCATTCCAGAAATTGTAATCACTATTATTACGGTTAGAGGGTGGGGTCAGTGCTTCAGGCAAGAGGCCAATAAGGAACAATTTGCTGTGCCAGTTTTATGAAGATGGGTTTGTAGAAGTGGACATCATTAGGCCATTTGGTTCCATCAGCTGAAATTGTCCATAGTTTTGTTATTAATGTGTATAGGAAAATCTTTATCTTGTAATATGCAGCTAAAGAGCTAAAATACGGGATGGTATTTGTTCCTTATTGCTGTGATTTCATGTTTAGGAAGGGGATCATGGATTGCTTTGTTTCTGAGGCAGGATCTGAGATTTTCTTTTGCAGTTTCATTTTTACAAGACGTGAATTGTATCTAGTTGTTGTTAATCTCTGAGACCCTTTGGGCTAGAATACTTAGTATATGCAAAGAAACCTCAAATAAAATTTACAGTGGTACAGGGAAAAGCAGGCGATTCTCTTGGGATTGAGTCATGGCTGCACCATTTCTGTCTCTCTGTGGTCTTGGGGAAATACTTTTTGGAATGGACAGCTTTCAGTGAGCCATAAAACTGACGTCTGCCCACTATGAGCACTAAAGATCTGTCCATGCAGATATAGGAGTGTTAGCCACTTTGTTTTCTTTAAACTTCTATCTTGAGTAATGACACTCTGCCTACGTTTCTCCAGCAGCTTTCCTGTGATGAAGTGTGTTGTGTCCGGCTTTAAAATAGGTTTGTAATTTCCTGCGTGGAGGAAAAAAAGTTTCAAAAAAGGCAGGGTTACTCTCCATGAATGGGACACCACCAAAACATGGGTGATCAAAGTGAGCACTGTTAGAAGAGAAGCTGAATTGGATTGCAAAAGGTAGCGTAGAGTGAGTTCTTCAGGTGTACAAATGGCGACAGAAGGAAGTAGCAGGACTCTTACACTGTGAGCTATGGACTGAGGCAAAAGGTTTTTGTATGGTTCCAAATGAAATGGTCTGCTGCAGCTACCCATAACTGCAGCGGTAAACATGGGCTCAGAGGCGAGATGACTAATGAACTGGAAAGGAGCATTGCATCTTGTACCTCACTACAAACAAAGATCTCATTTTAAGATATTTTGTACCGCTCTTGGTGGCAGTCAGTTGGAAGTGTATGCTGATTGAATAAACTGAGGATTTAAAAGTAAGTATGGCTGCAAAAGTCAAGGAGAATCGTGTCCAGAAGTCTTAATTTAACCAAACCGTTTCACAGGAAGACAGCTCAGAGATGAGAAAGTTTAAGGCACATTTGAAGGCGTTCCAGCCTTCAAAAAAGAACATGTGAAAATTTGTGTAAGGGGAAGGTAAATTCTTGGTCTAGTTTTTAAAATCTTGACATTGCAGTGTAAGAGAGAAGCCAAGAAAGGATTCTGCAAAGGAACTGATGTAGTTGGCTCAAGCAAAAAGCAGTGACTGAGCAGTATTTTAAAAAGCAGTTAAAACTGTGTGCTTTTGTTTTTCCAGTATAGTGCTCAAGGGATGTGGTATCTCAAACCATATACTTACCAGTAGAATGTAGAAGATAGATAACTTATTAGAGCATATAAAGGGAACTGTGTAAGATACAGCAAGATTAGTGTCAGAGGCAAGTGAAGAAGGGGTCAAAAGGAGGCGAGTCACTGGGTGACAGGAAGAGGAGGTGGTCAGATATGGCAGAAAATTATATCTTCCTGGATGCTGGTGGGAAGACCAACCGAAATAGGCTTTGTGGATAATGATTCAAATTTTGGTCTGCCACGCAGTCTGTAAACATGTTTATACATCCAGTTCTTACTCTGAAGTGCTGATATATCTTTGTATATTGTTAATTTCTTTGGGGTTAAGAGTAATTAAATAAATGACGTCTTTTTGTTTGACCTTTCCTTCTCTCCCTTATGTGGTTGTTATCTCAATGGTTTTGAGCCAGAAAACATCTGATTCAGTTGGTGAATTGAGGACATGGGGACGTCAGTTCTATTACCGGCAGGATGGAGGTGGCTGTTCGACAGCTCTGCCGTTACGTGTGGATATTTCGTGGCAGTTTCTGTGACTTGGAGATACTGTTTAGCTCTGGCTTACAAATCAAGAACACCAGTTTGTGAGCTCTCTTAGAACCTGTAGTTTCAAATAACATTGTCTAGATCCTGGCAAAACTGTTCTTTCCATTCTCTGCTTAATTTTGACCTAGTACTGTGGTATGTTTTTCTTTCCCGTATGCTGCTCATCTGCTTAAGTCACTTTTCCCTTGCATTTGCTTGTTTGTTTAACTTCAAATATTTTTTTTTTCTTTTAACGGACACATGGAGGAATGTTTTTAAAATGTGTCAGTTGTTCCATGGTAATACAAATTCAAATTCTCAGTTTTTAACAATGAGAGGTTTAGTTATGAGAAGAGAGTTTAAAATTTTGATGTTTAATTTATTGAGAGATTGCTTGGGGGTGGGCTACAAACATTTTCAGGAGTCTTTTACTGTCAGCATATCTGTTTGCTGTAATGGATCAATTTCCATATTTGCAGGGGGACAGAAAGTTGAAGCAGGTCTTAAAAAATCACTACACCATAATGATTGGGTCAATTTACATGTGTAGTTTCCTTTTGAGAAATTCCTCCCAGGTGCAGGACTTTGCATTTCCCTTTGCTGAACTTGGTGAATCTAGGAGAACTCCTTCTAAGTTGTTTGGATCCAAGTTAAATATTAAAAAAGAGTAAGTCAGTATAGAACTATAACTAGTGTCATCTAGCTGGCATTTTCAGTATATTACAGCTTTTCGTTATTTCACTATGGACAATCTTTGAAAATACAAGCTTCAGTCTTTCAAACCAGCAGTGCCAGTGTGAGGTTTTTTTCACAATAATACTAAGAGGAGCTGCTTATTTTAAAATATATTTATTTCCTAGCCCTAGGCAAAATTTTGGAAATATGAAATTCATTGGGACATCTGACTTTCAGGCTTATGTTCATATATTCAAGACTTGAGCTCAATTAAAAAGAAATTAAAACATAGCTCTGCATATACATGGAGAGTTCTTTTTGTTCTGGGCAAAATGCAGTTTTTGGAATACAATACGGTAACTTTCTGACTACTTGTAGAAATGTGTAGACCTGTGTTTATGACTTGCTGTCTACACCACCAGTATTTTCAAGTTGCTGAGGCTTAAGTTTTTAAGGACATAGTTATGAAAATCTGGATTGGGGCTGGGGGATACTGTTTACTGAAAGATAGTCTCTTGGTTTCTATTTTGGTACAAATCTGTGCCTAATTGAAAAATCATTTTGGTAATCTATTCTTGAGTTTATCTGTGATAAGGTTATGTGTATCTACTGCAAAAAAAAAGAAATTGTTTCTGAAATTGCATGGTGTTGACTAGCAAATACAGAAATAACAGCAAATTTCTGTAATGATTTCAAGGGTCCTCCTCCAATCCTCAAATACTCCAAAAAATTGCTTTTCTTTTGTGCTGTTGTAGGTTGCGTGTAGGACAGTATTGTTAGCTGTTCAAATGTCGTGGGTCAACACATGTTTCCTGGTATGCAACTGTTGAAAGGGGTTTTTTTGCTTGTTTTTCAGTTCTTTTTTTTTAATGTAACCCATGCGGACATTGTCAAAGCTCATATATTATTCTTCTAATGTTTGTCCAGTACTGCATAGTTATTTTCACATTTTCACTTAATTTGTTTGGAGTTTACAGCAAATACTTTTCATATTATTTTTCTTCAGTATGATCTGTTTCATATTTTGGAGACTTAGGAATGTAGGAAACACTGAGGCATCAGGAAACGCTGCATGCAGTAGGGTATTTCTGCTCATCTTGTATCATTGCTTCTGAGACAAAATGATGAATATGCTAATGTATTTGTAGGCAGCTTTGCAGTCCTTGCTGCTCAGATGAGACCATCATGTCTGAGATGTCCACATCTTCGGCACTTAGGACACAGTCATCATCTTACCAACATAAATTGTGTCTTATAGTATCATTTTATAAACATCTTCCTGATAGATTGAGTTTCAGTTTTACTGTGAGTGTATAGCTAAGCTGTATGTTGTTATTTCTCTGTTGAAATGTTACCTGCCATTTTTTGTTGTCTAAAGTAGTGGTTTCAAGCTTTGAAGGCTTTGTAGGTGTCAATGCTGAACTACTGTTACATTTTTAGACCTTTAGGTTTTGGTCTCCTTTCAAACTTGACCATAACAGCAGTGATTTGTTTGGCTGTGGGTAACTTCAAGCAGTTTCACGGTCTTCTAGAGACGACTTTCCCAATATAGTAATGTTTTGTGTTGGGTGAGGGGAAAAATGAAAGGACCAGAAGTAGTTTAGTGTTTCACCGGAACAGTGTTAGTTTATTCTTGGTAGCTAGAAAGCCCAAAAGTTTTCAGGTGATTTTTGTTGCCTGTATCATGAAAGAAGTAGTCATTCTTTTAAAAGAACACGCTGTCCTTTTGGATAGCTGTATTGCACAAGTGATGTCCAAGTCAAAAGTGTGTTGTTTTATTTTGTTTTATTTTTTAGTTTTCCTGCAGATGGCTTCCTCTTGGGTATACTTTGGAATAAAATTCAGTACTGTTAAGTGTTTTGGCTCTCTGTTTTATTCAAAGTATGTAAGACATTACAGATGTCTTGAAATATTCCTGTTTCCTCTGTATACTTATGGGACAGTAGAAGGGAACCCCCCACAGTTGACTAGTGTTTCTATTTTTATATATAGGAGTACCACTAACATTTGATTAGTTTTGGGCAAGAAATATCTTAGTTAACGTTTTCAATGAGAATGGGATCTTTACAGTGCAGTTTTCCATGTATTAATGTCTACTATTCAATAGCTGCTTCTTCTGTTGTGTGATAATGAGCTGATAATAATTTCACACATGTATAATGGGAAAAATATATTGTTGGTATTACTATCTCTTGTGAAATTTACATGAAAAAGATGTGGTTCCTGTTTCTACTCTTTGTATTTTTGAGATGATCAAAATTGATATTCACCAATGTTCTATTTGAAAGAACTCTGAGGGTAGCCCAGGTGCCTTTGGATGTAAGAAACTGCAATTATCCCACCAGTAAAGAACGGAGAGAAGGCTTTTGCTGGGCATGGTGTCTCTGCGAGGACACTTGTATGCAGTTGAAAGGTGTAAATGTGCTTATAGGGCATATTTTTTATGCACTTGTTAGCTGTCTTGGGATAGAAGGGGAAATGTGAGTTTTTTCCAAACAGTAAAGTTAACAGCTTCCATTTTTCAGTTGTCTTAACATTCCATTTTTTTAGTTAATTACCAATAACTGGCATTTCAAAGCAGTGAAATATTGTACAAGTATTGAGTCTGACCAATTATTTTATATTAAATTATAAGCCAAGATAGAATTATCTCATCCCTACCAATCCTCTTGAAAAATGTTTATTCCTTCATATCCACTACTACTCAGTACTTTCCAAGAACCAAGTTTTATAATATAAAATGATACAACATTTCAGGTATGTTGCTCGTAAACAATAAATAACTGACATTTTTTTGGACTTCTTTCCCCCTCTTCCTCGCTTCACAGAGAAGACCATATGTAATACATCAGCTTATTTAGTCTGGCTGGAGTCTCTTAATTAGCACCACTGATCTGTGATACAGTATCCAACAATTTTATTTACACCAGCTATTTTCATTTCTGTCCAAGTTGATAGTGTCCTGGAGATTAGGATGAGACCAGAGCGTCTCCTGACTTTAAGGGAATTGATTGCACTGGTGACACTAATGTGCCATATGCTGCAAAGGAACATGTACAAGTAAAAGAAATCCCTGAATCCCTCTTGGCTTGATTTGGTAGAAAACTCCTTCTCAGCACTTGGTTGGGCATACGACATTTAGTCACCTAAGCAAGACAGCCAGTCAGACTTCTCCGCAGTACCTGCCAGTCCCTTGCAGTGCTGGATTGCTGCCGCTGGCTCTCTTGTGGTAACTCAGATGGCCAATTAGGCATTCAGGTGGAAATTCTGTCTAGATCTGTATGCTTGAGTGGTTGAAGCTCTGAAGTATGAGGTCTGATTATAGTCGTGTTGTAACGTAGAGCATCAAGTGTTAGGAGCATGTTCAGGCCCTGAAAAGGAAAGATTTGTTTGGAAATGAAGTTTATCAGAGGTCTTCATGTTTTCCATTTTTAGATAATATTTTTTTTTATTCCAGTGAAATCTTATGACAGAAGCATGCTCCCATTTTAACTAGAACTTCTAATGCTTTATTTTTCTGTTTTAATTATCATGTGGGGGAGAACGGAGACCATACAAGTTGCAGTCTTCTAGAGATTATGCAAAACTCAAGTTTAAGAGGTCTTCCAAACATGGAGTATGCTGGAGATCTGCCAAAAGGGAGGAAAAGTGGTTACCATGATTAGGTAGGAATGACAGACCTGTCTGAAATTTCGTTTGACAGAGTTTGGAATCTCTTATTATTATCTTAGTTCAGAAAGAGTTGAATTCTGCAAACCTACCTGGAGGGAATAGTCTGTTCATCAAATTAGCTGTTTACTGGCATGCCAACTGTGCATGTGACAGCATCTGCAGAGGCACAAAGCCTTTTTGTTTATACCGGAGCTTTTGCCAGACAAACTCTCTTACCACACCCATTTAAGACATCCTGTAATGTAGTCCAGTAGTAATGCCCACTGGTTCTAACAAAGGCCTCCAGTTTGTGGGAAGAGAGGACAAGTATGTCTCATGCTGTTGATCCCATTTTTCTGCACAGGAAACTGAAACTCAACGGAAAGCCCCAAACTTTTTGGCTGTCTTTTCATGCTACTTATTTTACTGTGTCTTGGTGAGAGTGCTGACAGGAAATGCATTTCATGTTTTTCTTAATTAACGCTGTGGAAATGTAAAATTCAGTGGTAGCAGCAACGTACAGAACTTAATTAATGGGATGCATTCTTGTCACCGTCCAGTAAACTGTTTATTTCAGGTCCTAGTCTAGGCTTTCACTCACATGAGAGGATGTTTCTTTGTGAGATTATTAGCACCATTTCATATTCCTATCTTTGTGTATTTTGTCGTCTATTTCTTTGTGGAAACTCACACCTGCAAAAGGGAGAATTGATTGTGCCTGTAAGTGGGAAGTAGTAACCCGAGGCATGTAAGAAGCTGTCAAATTCCCCAAAAGAAAGACCAGAAATTTCCTGCCCTTTCTGTTGCCATCTGGTCTAAACTGGCAGAAAGCTGCTTGGGGTGAGTGTTATCCATGCTCCAGATCTTGGAGGCACCTTAGCTTAACAGTATTTGGATTTGAAAATAAGAATAGAACAGGTTAAGGTAGATTAATGTATGTGAACTTGATGTCTGGTGTCCAAAACGAGTGAAATAGGCAGTTCTATTTCACTGGGACAGGTGGCACCACCATTTGCTGTCGCTGTTCCTAGAGGATGGTTAGACCAGAAGACATAGACCTGGTCTCAGGTAACCCCTTTGTTTCAGTCGATGGAGGGGAGGTGTCGAGCAGGGTGAAGTTCGCGTTAGCTGATTATTATTTTGTTTGCACCGAGTGCATTTTATTCAGGGGTTTTAAGGCATGTATTACCCTTTATGGGGTTTGTTCTATAAGCGTATGTTCTAGTCTTAATTTCTGCTCTCTATTTGAAGAGCAAATTCTGACTTTTTAATTCACTTGTGTATTTCAGGAATTCCTGTTCTGTATTTTGTCATCTTGAGGCTGTTGGCATCTCTCTTAAATCTATTCTGCTGAAGCGGTCACAGGCCTTTCCATTGCTGGCCCTCTGTCCATTCAGATCAATGTTCTTCTTAGTATACATTGCATTACCACACACTTACACACACCCCTACTTCTATTGCTTTTTGTCCGTGCTGAGTCTTGAAACCCTTCTCTGGCAGATGTATTCTAAGGAGTTATAAGATCATGAATGCAGAAATCGTAACAGAAGTCTGCTTGCACTTTCTTTCTTTACCAATTCTTAGAGAGCAACAGAATGTGTCTTCAGACACGGGAGCAAGACTGGTTATGGTATTAACAGTGTGGTTTAGTATCTGATTGCGCAGGTGTAAGCTGTAAAAATAAGATAATGAGGACTTAATCTATTGCAGTACTGTTTTATTTAATATGGACTAGTTCCTCTGGAGAAGTATTTAAGCATTAAAATGTCAAAATCAAAATTTATGCATATATAAGGGGCTTACTGTTTGCCAGTCTTAATTGTTGAGTTACCCCACTGTACGTACTTTTTTTTACATTCAACCAATGCAAAAATTATACTTGTTCATGCTGTATATCTTTTGAAAGATAGTTTATAGCATTATCTAGAAAATAAGTTGGGAAGTCTTAAATACTTGAAAAAAGTTATGGCTGCTGTTGGAACACAGTGCTGCTATCGACGAAAGAGAAAGAAAGAAGGTATGGGAGAGAGCGAGAGAAGTGCCTTAGGCAAGGTTAATACTTCATACTTGACAGATAAATTAAATACGTATTAAATGCTCATTTATGTTTCTAAATGGAAACTGTTTTTCTAGGCTTGTGTACCTCTGATGACTACCAATCTCCTCAAGTGTATAGGCAGTGGTCAGTAAAAATAGAAAAAACCCCAAAACATTAACCACTGTCTTAGAAAGTGTCACAGTATGTCTTGGAAACCACTCTGAGCAGTGGTTGTTGAATAGGTTAAGAGGGACAAAGATGCATCTTTCTTTATTTTGTGCTGAAAATTAAACCACAGGCATGTAATACAAAGAATGCATTTCTTTTGATAATTATTTTCTTTTTCAGTGTCGCTTCAGGAATATTATAAATAACAGGTATTTTCCACCCATACTGTCTTTTTTTGTCTCAACCAAACACAATTCATTTGCTATAGACTTGTGTTCTTCAGACTGAAGTATAATTGCCTAAAGTCATGCCTCACTTGAATTTATTGCTGCATTAAAATTGTCTTTTCTGCGTTCATGTTGAATATTTAGTATCCAGACTTCTCATTATTCGCTTGACTAACGGTGTCATTGGCCACAATTATTGCTGACTAACAAACATTTCTTGATAAGAGAAATTTTGAAGGGATGTTATTAAATTTCCTAAAATGCAGTTGCAAGTCCTGAGAGTTTAAATTTATGACTTTTAAAATTCTGATGAAGTTTAAAATGTGTGTTGAAAAACAAAAAATTCTGTGGCATAAAGTATCTGCTTCAGACACCTGACATATTTGTATTTGGTCTGACGTGTTGATGTGTGCCTGAGAAATTCTGGTTACTGTCCACAGCTGTCTCCCTCTCTTTGCCTGAGGTAGACCAGAGCATGGTGGGTGTGTTGGTTTTTGTTGGGGGTGGAGGTAAAATAAGATTCTGGGTCTAAGAGTCTCCGAATTGTTAATTGCCATAAGAGTATCTTGATGGGCGCTTGGCTGAAAACAAGATTAGGGAGCATGATTTAAATGAATGAATAAAATGTCCAAGGTATGAATTACTTGCATAAGCACGCTAATTCACTTTCTTATTAAATACAATTGGACTAGAGATGCTGGAAGTTCATTTTCAGGAAAAAAACCCCCAAACCAGCATGTCATAATTAATCCTGTGCTGTTTCTGAAATAAAGGTGTTAGTGTATTATAATTATTTGTAAATCACCACATCTGTAGTCTAGGTTGGCTTTGTTCAGAAATAGTCACATTATTTGACAGAATTTTTTTTTTTTTTTTAATTAGGTGACTGGGATGGAGATGTTTTCAGATTTTTTTTTTTTTCTGAAAACAGAACAACTCATTTCCCAGTGGGTGTAGTTTTCTTTCTCAAAGTGAGTTCATCTATTTTTTCAGAAGACAAATTAGGAATACAGTCCTTGTAGAAATGCTTTTTACAAGGTCGGGTTTTCAGACTATCATCACATTGTGGAGAGATGTTTAAGATTACGCAGCGTTACGAGATTTTAAAAAAGCAAAGCAAGGAACTTGGAACTGATTTTTTTCCACTTAAACATGTAGATATACATCCAGGTTTATTTATTTACTAGTATGTGTGGGAAGTTAGCCTAGTTGTGATGAATTTCAGTAAAAGACTTTTCTGTCTGTCTTTCGAAGATGAATTAGCTGATTTTTGTTGAGATTTTTCCCAAATACTTTAACTTTTCTTCTTTTCTTGGACTTTTGCTGCAGGGTCTCTGTGACAAGCCTGAGGGTCTGATTATTGAGACTTCCTTTAATCTGTAACTCAAATCAGAGTGTAACTCATCTGTCACTTGCGCTGGATTAGTGCTATTGAGGGATCTTTCAGCAACTTTCAGCCTTGAGAAGCTCAAGAATGTGGTTGAGGATCTTTTCTCTGAGGGGAAGTGTTTCTTCGTGTCTTTTTCGGCCTGGTTTTTTACGTTTGACTGAGGAGCTGACTGCTGAGGCGGCAATGTGCACAGTAAGGAGTGGAAAGATTATTCACCTGTAACTCTTCTGGGACAGTAATGCCACCTGTAGTCACAAACAACCCTCTTGCCACTTCTTATGTGATTTCCTCATAGTACTTCAGCCAGTTTCAGGTGCGAGAGGCTGAGGGGCAGGTAGAGGCCAGTAACACCAGTGTGTGGGGTGTTTTCATTTGCTAGGGGGAGAAAGCAGTTCCGTGGTGGGAAATGAACACTGGCTATTCGCACTCCTTTCACCTGTCTCTGGTGTCATAGGTTACAAAGTCTGGAATTAACAAAATGTATTAATGTTGGCTACTTAACCTCTTTCCTGGCTTCAGCAACCTGCCAGCCTCAGAGTGGACTTGGCAAGAGAGGTGGGCAGCTGGGTTGCACACACCTCTCTCAGAGAGCCTGGCGTCAGGTTCCGGCAGTTCATAAAATCATAGACTGGTTTGGGTTGGAAGGGACCTTAAAGACCATCCACTTCCAACCCCCCTGCCATGGGCAGGGACACCTTCCACTAGACCAGGTTGCTCCAAGCCTCATCCAGCCTGGCCTTGGACACTTCCAGGGATGGGGCATCCACAGCTTCTCTGGGCAACCTGTGCCAGTGCCTCACCAACCCCTCTGGGAAGAATTTCTCCTGATATGTAATCTAAACCTCCCCACTTTCAATTTAAACCTGTTGCCCCTTGTCCTGTCCCTACATGACCTTGTAAAAAGCCCCCCCCAGCTTCCTTGTAGCCCCTTCAGGTACTGCAAGGCTGCAATAAAGTCTTCCCCGGGCCTCTTCTTCTCCAGGCTGAACAAGGGGTTCATGGGTGCCACGAGGTGTCTGTGTAAAGGTTCGCCTTGGGGAACTCTGTATTCCAGTGCATTCCAGGGTAGAAAAAGCCTTTGTATTTCTTGTATGATTAAAAGCTGGGTTTTTTTCTTTGAGTTTAATTGTTTACAGTCAACCATCAGAATTTTCTACTACACCTGAGACGGGCTTTTACCTGGAATAATTTGTAGTATACTTTAAGTGCACTAATTTTATTTTTGACTAGACTAAGGATAAATATATGCAGTTTCTTAGATATCAAAAGATACTGCAAGATCTGAAAGATTTTGAAAGACAGGAAGATGTTATAAAATTCAGTGTATATTTTGTATTCTGTTTACATTCAGAGATATCCCCAAAGCTTCAAGCATTTCCTCTGATTTACAGCTTCATAACATTGCTTTTTTTATTATGCCAGTGAGCATTGTAATTGTTTTGTTTTGTTTTAAGTGGAGGTATGCATCTGTTAAAAAAAAAAAAAAATCCCTTTGCCAAAATTCCATACATAAGTGAATGGTGAAATGGGGAAATACTCAGCAGCTGGTGCTAGGTCATGCAAGTCCAGATGGAACAAACTTCCTTCACATAATGTCCAGAACATGGTCCTTTATTTTCAGGGAGGTTTGTAGGAAAGATGATGATGAGACATATTAAAACCAAAACACAGTTATTTGAAAAATAAAGAAAGCCTACAGAAGCAGACTTAATAAAATGAAACTTTATGCCCAGAGTGATCCAAGGGAGAATCAGATGTTTGGTGGAAGAGTTGAACTAGAAAGGAAGGTGAATATCTGTGCCAGATGTTTTAAATTCTAAAGTCATTTTGGGACCTTTTAATTCAAATTTTGTCAATAGGGTTAAAACATTTTCTATTTTATTTTATCCAGATAGCTGTGGATTTTATTTAACAAGCAACAAGTGCACAAATATATGTTGAAGTAAATATATATATTGTGAGAATATATTGTAAATATAATTATTTCATTAACTGCAGGGTTCTGTAATGCTATATCATAGACATGGACTTCTATTCTGTATACACTCTTCAAAAAAATGCTTTCAACTGATGTCTTGCAAAGAATGTTCCATGTCATAAACTTTCTGAACAAGTTTTTCCCCTTTCTACTTTGGTAGTGGCATCAGAGATAGCGGATTTCTGATGGACAGCTGACCAGATCGCTGATGCAGAAAACAATGTAAAGAGCAGAGGGAGCAGTCTTCCCGTCTGTAGCTACACAGACCCAACTAGAATATTGGTTTGAGTTTTTGTTATGGACGTGGTTGGGCTCGGGGTGCAAGCCCCGAGGTAGATGACACAGTTCTAACATGCAATTCAGCAAATGAGTAATTTCTGATCAACAGATATGGAGGGCAAATAACATAGTTTTGCCATGGTAAAGGTCACCAATGACTAATTTTTTTCTCTAATGAAACTTGAACACCATATAGTATTTAGTTTTCACTTACACTGTAGCCAGTGAGCCTTCTTCCTACAGCCTAATTCCTCTGGTGCTTTAATACAAATTGTGACTGTTTTGACATTGTCTTCAATCTTTCAACAGACTTCAGAGTGCTGCCCAGGGAAGTAGTCATGGCCTCAAGCCTATCGTTCAATGTTCAAGAAGCATTTGGGCAGTGCTCTTAGGTACGTGGTTAACTTCTAGGTTGCCCTCTGTGGAGTCAGGAGTTGCACTCCATCATCATTAGTCCCTTCCCGTTCAGTATTCTATGATTCTAGACACCAGAGCTGTATACAGTATATGTAAGATAAATGTTGATTTTTACATAGTATTTCTTTTACTGAGAAGGACAAAGCAAGGAGTTAGGGGTACAGCAATGGCTCTAGGTAGGAAAGAAGGAACAGATTTAATAATGAGGCAAAGACAATATTTATGGCTTATAAAAATTAGAAGAAACAAATGTCACTTTTAAACATTATTGGGGACTTTAGAGAGAGGGCTTGTAGTGATGATATACAACATTTTTGAAGGTAACAAACCCAGCTACACTGTTTCAAAACACTGTGCGTTCGTCATTTAAAAATCTGTCTGGTTTCTTGTTTAGTCTGTAAGCATTTGTGGAAATAATTAAGAGAAAGTTCTTTTCTTCAGTGGACACCTGTAATTTGAAACAATGCTTGAAATGTCATTTCAGCACCTTGAACATAAGATCCTTGATACACATTCTTCAGCACCACTTCTAGGTATGTGCACTAGAGTTCAGAAGGCAGTCAGTTGTAATGTGGAGTCGACTTGAAGCGCTCACCACCATTAGAGGCTTATTTCTATAAATAGTGAGTTGGACAATCTGATTCTTTCTAATTTTCAGTATCTTTGATAGAAGCTATGTTCTGTTTCCAAGAATTCTGGCAAATAAGTGAAACAATATGGGAGCGTGTTCAGTTTTAAACTTCTGGGTTTTTTTCTTGTTTACTGAAGAAGCACATGACCTTTGAATTATAGTCACAGTGGTGCTTTTGTCTGTTTTGGTATAGCATCTGGTTTGGTAAGGAAACATTTTCCTGTTCTTAGTGGCCAGACTGTGCTGGTAATCATACTGGATTGTATAGTAGCTTGTATTTATACTAACTTGGAAAGTTCTTTGCAATGCTGTTTGCATTTCAGATATTACACTAATGTTTATTACCTTATTTTAAGGAAACTGAGATTTGTTCACTGTTTAATTTCTTGGAGGAGCATGTTGTCTTTATCCTCAATCTCTGTATTTATAAATTCCTTCCAGTTTATTTGAGAACACAGATTCTCTGTGTAGCCAGTGGGCGTACTCTACTTCAGCTGTTTTCCTTAACAATCACTAATTGTTGTTTTCTAGTAAAATAGTTAAATCTAGAAAGCATACATTATACACAACATCATTTTGAAATTGGGGAGAATTCTTGCTGGCTTGAGTAGGCTTTAGATACCATAAAGATTGAGATCACTACTGATAGCAGCCTGCCCAGGTCTGCAGTAACTTCTGATAATTAAAAAATTAGCTGTTGGCATTTCCCAGTTTACAGAGCAGGTGTCAGTATAAATTTTATCCACTAGATCTGATGATAATGGCTTATTACAATAAAACCAATGATTTTAAAATGTATTTTATAATAAAATACATACAAACAGTATGTTCAAAATTACCTTAGCAATAGCTCAAAGTTCAAGGTGGGTAGATGATGTATGTATCTTGTGAAAACCAGCTATGCATAAGCCACACATCCCAAGCTCACATATTTGTCGTTGGGGTGCAGCATACACTGTGGATTATTTGGATATACCAGCTCTTCTGTGCCCTTCGTAGGGTGGTGTTTGGTGCGTGCGGAATGGTCCTTTGTGCAGGATGCTCAGACACTCAGAAGTCTGATAGATAACTACTACAGGGCTGAGATGGGAAATGACGTGCAAAGCTGAAGGGCAATGGCACCAGCAAGGTCCTCCTGTCAGAACTGGTAGACTTGGCAGAGGGTATTAAGGCTCTAAACTCAATCACTTGGAGCTTAAGAAGTGCCAGAGCTAGGACTGCTAGGACTTAATTGACCTACCTTGCTATGAATGATTCTGTTTTACCGGTATACCATGGTAAGGTTTTATTTATTACAGAACCGTACTGCATTCTTCACATTTTGGCTCATACTTGTTGAACACATAGCTATTCAGATTTTTGGGGGTTTTATCTTACTTGAGCTATGGATTCCAGGCTTCATTTGGCACACACCACCTAAACTCTGCAGTACATACCGAACTCTAATGGTATCATTGTCAAGCTTTTTAGTGATGCTTTTGTTATGATGTCTGTATATATCGACCATATAACATTATCTTTATAGCAGTCCTGCAAGATTAATAGTGTTATCTTCTTGTTTTTAACTGACATGGGATGAAAAACGAAGGGAGATTAAGCCAGTGTTATAAAAATCATGGACTAATACTGCATGCTTAGCTTGGAATGACTAGGATGTCTTTTCTCAGAGGACTTTTTGATGTTCAGAACAGTTATTCTCAGATGCAGGAGGAGGTGCTTAGCACTTCTTAAGGATACAGACTCAGAGGTGTTAATCTGGCTATCTAGAATATGAAGAATGTGACATGAGAAAACTTTGGTTTTGAAGATTTTCCCAGGATCATAAAATAAATTGTGTTTCAGAGACAGAGTTTTAACTGCTGTTTACCTAAGACTACCCAGGTTTTATTATAGAGGTTCTAAAGATGAATCTGTGGTAAATGCTGGTTTACAACTTACTCTTCATGCTCTTTCAGTTTTTAGCAGCTGTCCAGGGAAAGAAGCGGTTGCCAGAAACATGAGATCTTGACGTATCTCTCTGGTTCCTTTGGTGTCTGCATCAACAATTCCAGATATTTTTAAAATTCCTAATACATACAGGGGTTGTTATCTTCATGCCATGTAAATTTATAATTTTACTACTAATAACGTACTTGTGAATTTTAGGTGTATGTGACTTCAGCCTTAAATAAAAGAAGCAGAATATGAAATTCCATAAAGACGATCTCAAGAATCTTTAGCAAACTGCTTCCTGAATTTTGGCACACTCTTCCATTACTGGCACATGTTATTAACCGACGTGCTCTGCTCAGTTTAAAAAGAAGAAAAAGCATATACTCTTCCCATTGCTGTTGAGCTGTAGTTCTCTTTTTGTTCATGCTGTTTGTGCAGCTCTGTTCTGAGGTCAGAATTGCTGTCTTCGGTTCTGGTGACTTGTACTGCCGCGGTCACCCTGAAGGAACAAGTACTTAAAAGACTTCAGCTGATTTGATGTGTGTTTCAAGGATTGCCCATATTTAGTCTGCTCATTGCTGCAAGAGCTTGGAAATGTAGTATTCTAAGTACATACAAAGTATTTGGAAAATCGCAGCCTCTTTGATTCTGAGAAGCGAGTGATTTTCTTTGTCCCTGAGGTATATGAAGTCAGGAAACTTGAACATATTTTTCATAGGGATGGCAACACTTTTCTCTCTGCTATAGTAAGACCTCATATAAAATTTCGGGTGTTCAGAATGAAGTTTATAGATGTCATTAATAAATGGATTAAAAATATTGCTCTATAAGTAGTCTTTTGTACAAGTAAATATTGAATAATCTTGCAAGTAGGTGTAAATGGAATATCTATGTCTGAATAGAAAAATTAATGGAGAAATTAAAAAAGTAGAGACATTCCAAGACACAACAATTTTAGCTTTGAGTTCTAACCTGTTGCCCAAATGAAACCTGCATATTGTGTCAATTCATTCCTGTTGCCTGTTAAACCCTGCAAAGATGATGTTGAATTCTGCTTTCAAAGGAATATATCTTCATTTCAGTTTCCCTTGATGTCTGTAGAGCTAGATGTATGTCAGTCTGATTAACTCCACGACCTGCTGGATTTTTCCACATTTTCTTTGAATTTTGCAACCCTACATCTGTTCACTTTTAATGAAATGAACTTTGTTTCACATAATGTTCTAATGTTTAAAAATATTTTTCATAATTCTTAAACCATTTGATATTATTGCTTAACGATATGTCTCTTTTTTTTGTTTTGTGTCATCAGTTTTGCCAGCCTGGAGGATGGCAGCTTTCGAAAGAGAGAAAACAGCCCACGTTCTTTGTGGTGGTTTTGACGGATATAGACTCCGAGAGGCATTACTGTTCCTGCTTAACTTTCTATGAAGCAGAGATTAACCTGCAGGTAAAACTTCACAATAAGTAACAAAAATTCAGAAAAAGGTGTCTAGAAGCAATAGAGTAATGATACAGAGTGCAACTTTAGGAAATATTTTACTGTTCCTGGTAAGGATATGTTTTTCTGTCTACAGAAATGCATGTATTTTTGCTCAAAGGAAAGCTGGATGTACTCATTTGTGTTTTTTAATCTACGTCAAATAAACAAACAAACAAACCCCAAAAGCATGTAACAGAATTTCTCTTTCTCCACCACCTTTTTTTAATGGGACAGTCAAGATGGTGTTGGTGATTTAACTTCCGTGTTTGACATAGCATAAATGATTCTCATCTTTGCCCTAGGAAAAAGGTTTATTAACTTCTGCTCCCTCTGCTGGGCAGCAGTGTCAGGCCAGCCCAGGACACAAGTATGCTGTAACGTATATACGTATTTCTGCAAGTGTACTTACTGGCAAGATTTGTGTGGGTGTAAACGGCAAGATTTAAAAACTGATAGAATAATTCTTCATGTTTTAGGTGGGTCAGATTTTGGGTGTCAGCTGCTTGGCAGTGTTTGGTTTTAAACATGTATTTAATTATTTTTGGGCAACTTCAATCTTTTAAAAATAGACATTTTGTTTCCCATTTGATGTGAAGTACTTCACAGAATCTCTGCTATAACATAATACTTGGAACCTTTAGAAGCTAGAACCTAGGGAAAACCTAATCCAGTTTGTAATTGCAAACTGTCATTGTTATGTTTTGAAATATTTTCTTTCCCTCATGAAAATTAAAAAATAAGTAAAACCTTGGCATTAAGTATATTGAAATTAAGATTAAATAGATGGCTAAATGAAGTACTTTTTTTTTCTCCTTTAGTGAAGAACAGTAACATTATTGATTATTTTAAGAAAATGCTGTTAATAAGCCAAGTGTACTCTGTTTCTTTAAAAGTGGAGTTGAAATGTTACCCTATTTGCATAAAAATTAAAAGATACAGCATAGTAGTAATAATAATACTGTTCTTTTTCTAGGCAGAATTGGAAGCCAGAGAATAATATATGTTCTTATTTCATTGATGTTACAGGTTAGGTGGATATTTTTTGTAGATTATTAAAAGGAGTTAAAAACAGATATTTAACCAAAAATTAGATTTATTTTAGTCTTTTTTTTTTTTGTAGATCAACTGTTATCTTCCTACTAACTATTTTGTTATTATCTAATGTCTATTATCTTTTCATTCTCTTATAAGTAGAGGGTGAAATATTCTATAGTAATTATTTCCCAGCTGATAAAAAATTTACAACAGCTGACTCTTCCTCCACTCTATGTATTTCATAATATATACTATATTTAGAAAACTTGTTATTTATCCTGTGGTTTCTAGCAGCTGTTTTTGATTCACTATCCACATCTTTCATGTAATGCTCATCACAAAACATCCAGTATTAGCTAAAAGGTTGTTTTCTTATATTGCCTAAGTAGTAATACAGGAAAAAAAAATCCACACCCACCAAACAAAAAAAACCCCCCACCAACCAAACCAAAAACCCAACCAAAAAAAAAAACCCACCCTGAGCACAGCAGGATGTTGGTTCTCATAATGCCATTCCTGGCTGCGTTGTAAAGAATGCATATTTTTCAGATGAACTTACTGTGGTGAAATTTGTTCTATGACTGTATTGTTTATAGCCAAACTTCCTGTTTCTTTCTAAAACCCAAAGAGAATAATTGAACGTGCCCTGTTACATGGTCATTAGACAAGAATTCAGCACATGTACAATCTGTAATGAAACATAAGCTTATGAAGCGTTGGGCTATGAAAGTAATATTGATTTAAGTGTTCAGATGCATGCTTCATTGAACAAACAGTCCATGAAACTTTGAAATGAAATCTGTACGGTAGTTTTCACAGTTAAATACAGTTCAGCTTTTTTAACTGAATGATATAACTCACTAAGACAAAACTCAGATTAGACAACTTCTTTCCTAGTAGCCTTCACCAGGTAAGCCTTGCAAGTGACTGGTCATAATTCAGCTAGAGCAAATTAGATGCTTGGCTTGGCAGGACTGTCTCCACAAAACCCCTGGAATTAGCCATTTGGAAGTTTCTGTGGTTAATTAAACTGCAAAGTATAAACAAACTCTTTTTCCAACTTGTGAATGCTAGAGGTGAACTACTGAAGGTTTTTTTCATAGAATCACAGAATAGTTTGGGTTGGAAGGGATCTTAAAACCATCTAGTTCCAACACCCCTGCCATGGGCAGGGACACCTTCCACTAGACCAGGTTGCTCAAAGCCTCATCCAGCCTGGCCTTGAACACTTCCAGGGATGGGGCATCCACAACATCTCTGGGCAACCTGTGCCAGTGCCTCACCACCCTCTCCGGGAAGAATTTCTTCCTGACATCTAATCTAAAGCTCCTGTAACCTGTCACTACAGGCCCTTGTAAAAAGTCCCCCCCCAGCTTTCTTGTCAGCCCCTTCAGGCACTGGAAGGTGCTATAAGGTCTCCCCAGCGCCTCCTTTTCTCCAGGCTGAACAACCCCAACTCTCTCAGCCTTTCTTCGTAGGAGAGGATCTCCAGCCCTCTGAACATTTTCATGGCCTCCTCTGGACTCGCTCCAACCGGGTGATGTCCTTTTTATGTTCCCAGAGCTGGACACAGTAGTCCAGGTTGGGTCTGGCAAGAGTGGAGTAAAGGGGGACAATCCCCTCCCTTGACCTGCTGGTTGTGCTTCTTTTGATGCAAAACCCTGGGTAGGGTTTTGAGCCTCCTACATAATAATAGAACATCATGTTTGACACAATTGATCAAGCTGGATCTGAAAAGGCTGCTTCTGTCATTCTCATTCCCTTCATTCATACTCCAGCTATTTGTTACAGGGTGATTTGTGAATAAATGCTATCTGAAAAGTAAGGAGATTGTACTGACATGGTATATCCACGATAACCTAGGGTGCAGGATTGATAGAGCAACTGCAAAAGCCATATAGTCTGCAGGGAAAAAGTGTTCTCCCTGGTATCTCTGAAAGCTGCAGATTCAATTTAATCTCTTGGCAGTTGCATGTCATAACAAGCTTTCCAGAGAAAAGCACAGGCTCTAGTAATCAGCTGATGGCCTATTTTCAGCTTCCTACCCCAGACAGAAAATAAAATACTATTTTATTTGTTGACATCTCTGAATCATACTTTACATTGTTACACTGCTGTCATTCTGAACTTAATTATTATCTGCATGGATGCTGGTCAGTTTGATTAGTGATTAGCTGTAAGACATTTGTGATAATATATCAGAAAGATTGACATTGCATTTAGTCTGTTTAATACTCTATATCTGTACTCAGGAGGAAGATGAACACATGATATTCCATTAAATGTGGGAATAGAACTCGCTTGGTGCTATGAATGGAGGTGACAGAGCTTTGCCATGTAGTCCTTCATGAATGGTTCTGTTTCATGGCGCTACCCTCACTTAATTGTCCCAGTAACATTTGTTAAAGCTATATAAGGATGTGTTCCTCATCTGAGGTGAAAATCAAGCATTTGAAAGTTTGACCTTAACAAGAGCCTAAAGCTTGGAACACTGCTAAGGCAATCTAATAATGAATTAACAGTGGTAAAGCTGTGTCATTTATAGACTTCCTTAGAATGTTTCGTAGGAGCTCAGTATGCAAGGTTTCTCTTTCACCTCAAGTTCCTACCAGTAGAATATGTAAAGAAATCTAAGATACTGCATTGGTTTTTCCTTCCAGCTTTTTATGTCTCCAGCACATGCTTGGTCTGATCCGTGTTTCTGTATTGCTTAAGGTGCCATTTATATGCTCTCTCTAATAAAGCTGGATGCCATAATGTCTTCCATGCAGCTACAGAAATTAGTAGGAGAAAGGTCAGAACACCACTATTTCCTCTTTGCTCACGGTGTATTGAAGGGGGTTTTTGGTGGGTTTTTTTGGTGTGTTTCTTTTTTTTTTCCCATTACTGTATTTTGATTGTTGGTGTGGACTTCAAATCTCATTGATTTGAAAGCTGCTTGAAATCTCATTGATTTGAAAGAAATCTTGTCCTGTCAACCAAAAAATTAGTCTGCTTAGCTTATTTTTCTAGGGACTGAAGCCAGAAGCAGTTGAGAAGCCAAAGGGTACTGAGAAAAATTGTAACTTACATATACAGAATTCACCCATAAAACTCAGTTCCTCTGTGTGTATAACTTTATTGGCCATCAAAAAAAAATGTGAGTATATATCTGTACACACACCCACACACTATATACGTATAATTTTGGGTGGTGTATACACTGCTAAAACGAGGTTCCTATTTCTAGCAGCAATTTCTGGAGGTTACCATGTGGCACATAAAGACTTGATTTAGTACTTTTGACTCAGCAGATACTTTGACTGACCTCAGTTGTGCTTCTTACCAATTATGCAGTTAGAATTCATACTGACAATACTTGGAAGAGCACCATAAACAGAATCCGTTTGTAAAATGTTGACTTACATAATTTGAGAACTAAATGGTCAAGTTGTATGTTGCTTTGCACTTGGAAAGAAATTTGTCCTCTCTCCCCAGCACCACCATCAACAAATTAGCAAATGATTTATACCAGTAACTGAGCCTGTGCAACTGCTTTTCTTGCATTACAGAAAATCTGCTTAATGAGGTCAGCACACAACCCCAAAGATTTGTTTATAACAATCTTACTAGAAGACTCTATCAGTCTTGTGTGTTGCCTTAAGCATATGTATGTTAAAACATTGCGATCCCAGAGTTGGTAAGATGAAATATATCACTCTGGAAAATGCACTCAAGTAATAATTCACAAGTGTCCCATTTCTTGCCATTCACGTTCTCTTCCTCTCTGCCACCTTGCAAAAAGAGAGGGAAAAAGTTGTAAAACTTCCAAACCATTAAATGGCAGATTCACAGCATTCACAAATATTTCCTGAGTCAAGGGAAAAAATGGCAACAAAATTACTTCATGCCTTCATAAAGTTTTAATTTTTATGCTTGGACTGGAGACTTGGTGATCCTACTGTGTTAAAGCATACGCCGCTCGATGAGTCACCAGAGCTGGGTTTTTAGCTGAGGATGAGAACACTCAGTTCAGTTGTACCCTTTTTGAAGTGTGAAATGTGATCCCCTTTGGATATTATACTGGCATGTTATTCTTGAGATGAAGTTTAATAAATTTTTGTGAATATCCCAAATGTTGTTTGTTCTGACAGTGATCTCTTATGGTCAGTGCCACAGAACACAGTTTGTGGGGGGAAAACCCCCCAATTTTTAAAAGAATGTTTAGTATATTACATGATCATCTTTCTAAATCTGGTGAAAAATGGGTGGTATGATAACATACAGAGATGCAGTTGTGCCTTATTTTCTTTCTGCTTCTGTGTAAAGAAAAAGTTGCAGCTAATGTTCTATATGGTAAGAAATAGACTTGTATCCCTAATGTCCTTTTATACATTTAAGGTCTTCTGTAGACCAGAATTTAAAGTTAAGATGAGAACAGTTGTGCAGAGGAAAGAGTATTTCCATCTTCCTAATAACTATAGCAGTAATTTCTCCTGTCTTTTTTATCCCCTGGTTTGTGCATTCGCACACCCGCAGACATGTCCCCAATTTGAACTCATGCTATTGCAGGTGAAAATGCTTGTTTTGGGTAAAGGTCTCCTTTTCCTCCTAAATTCTGTGCTGTGTCTACACACTGGCCCCAAGTATCAGCTAACAGCATGGGGGTATACTGTCTTTTAAGTAGAGATCAGGTAATTTATCTGACTTTCAAGTTTTAGGACCAATTCATTGCAAGTCTTTTCAATGTGTTTCCCCGTATGCAATCTAAAGGAAGTCATTGATTGTTATTAAAATATGAAACAAACCAAAAAACTGTGTATGTAAAATTTTGCTTTGGTGTACTTCCACATATACTTCACTATGTTATATAAAAACCATTATGACTGACTTAAAATAGGGTATGAATTACCAGCTTTCTTAAGTTAATTTGGGTTTTGCCATTTGTTCTGCTTATATTGCGTATGTCTCTGCAATCTCCTCACCTTAGGTGTGCATAGCTTGAAAGGGTGGAATCCATAGATCAAGTTTGCCGCCTTTGGGAAAATTGAGGAGAGTTTAGTAAACTCTAGCCTCTGAAATTACTATTTGTAGATGCATAGTTCTTGCTAAAGACTTGTTGCTGTAGGTCTTTAACATTCTTCATTGCCAAGGTTAACGTGGTGAATCCAGTTACTTAATGCTATTTATTATTCACCTGTGGAATTTCAGCGTTTATAGAGCAACTGATGTGCATTACCTTGGACTTGCCAGATCTTCTGGGGTGTGCACAGCCTGATGACCTACTCCAGAAATACACTTTGGACTATGGCTGTGTGAGCTGGACTGAAAGGTGTGGGTGCTGGGTTACTTTTGTTCCAAAGCTCTTTCGGTGTGTTTAGATGATAATGTGTATAAGCATCTTATGGAGTTTTCAAGTGAGGTGCATTAGGTGGTAAACATCTAATAGATGGTGCTGGTGTAAATTTAGTGTAATGCTGAAGGTGCAACGCAAACTCATTATCATATATGGGTATTCTGAAGTGTCTAGTATTTAGGGAGTGAATGAGCTGACCTGTTACGGAGAATTAAGGTTACTCTCTTTGATAAGTTTACAATCTTTGTATATTTTTCTGAAATTGGTCCTTTTGTAGTTGGTAGCATCCCTACTGTGTATTACTATAGTTTATTATCCTGTTTTGAAATTGTTAAATCAAGATAATGGCTTTTTTTGCTGGTATAATTATTCCAGTGTAAGTCTAGCTGCAGTGGCTTGATTCTGTGCATGAAACCATGAAGCAGATCTGTTCTACCTGTAGCTTTAGTTCAGTAGACAGATTGTAGGCTGGATGCCCATTTGTCTTCTGGAGGCAGTCAGCTAAGTTTATTTTAACTGTTGTACATGTGTTAGAATTTATTGGGTACATGCATTTGTATAATCTGAAAAGTAAATAAAACTAATTGATGCTGAATGTTTTTTGGCCTTTGATTGTTAATAAACCAGCTAAGAGTGTATTTGGCTGCAAATAAGACCAGCAGAAACTCGGTCACATGGAGAGAAAAGGATCCATCCCAAATGAGCAATTGGCACGAGATTACTAAAGCAAACTTGAAATAATTTTTCTTAAAATAAGAAATCATGCATGGTCTCTAAATCTTCTTTGCTGGGCAGTTAGTAGAAAAACAACGGGCTTGCTGAACTTGGCACAATTTCAGTGCAGAATTTTGCATAGGGTGAGCTGGTCTTGACAGTTAGGATGAAGTACTAGAGTGAAAGATTTGGAATGAGAGATGTTCTGTCTCTCTCTAGGACTGGATGAATTAATAAAAGTCCAATTCTAATTTCGCTTTCTGCTCACATTTGATTTCCTTTGAGTTTCAATGCCTGCCAGCTTCTGCCTTCAGAAGGGTAAAGCTACATCTAGTCTTCGTGTTTTCTAATTTTTCTATTAGTACCTCAGTTTGAATTGATTTTCCTCACTCTGATGTGAAGATAAACGTAATTTTTCTCCTCTCAACATTAATCAGAACTAAATGCACTGAGCAGTAGTGTATGCCTCTGGAGTGGAGATGTACAGTCAGCATGCCTGGATTGTCCTCATGTCTGAAAATGAGTGGCATCTCTAACAACGGCAGTTCAGAGCTGTCTGCCACAGAGGTGGCTCAAGGACCCAGAAGGAACATCGTGGTCCAGCTGGGGGGAGTCAGAGCCAATATAAGTGGAGACTGGATGGACAGCTGATATTAGAGAGTTGGGTAACAGTTCAGTGTTCCTGTATCTAGGAGCCTTCAGTGTTGGAAATTGGATGTCAGATTTGGGCAAACATATTCAAGTATTAAGATGGACTTTTCTGTGTTCTGAAGATGGGCGTGAAAAGAGAGGAGAGGAAGGATAGTCACGGTTCGTGTGCACTATAACTCAGCTGCATGTTGATTGAGCAAATGCTAATGTGTTCTCCAGCTGTGTAAGTCCCTTAACATCAGCTACATTCAGCAGTAGGGAGAATTTGTTTGGACTGTATATTGGTAGGTCATTTTCAGCTTTAAAAATTGAGTTCAGTTCCTAATGTAGATTTTGGCTAGGTTGTTATTTTTAAGTTAAATGTCAATAATTTGAAGCAGAGCTGACATCTTAAAATAATATGATTGTTGTGGCAAAATTAGGTTCATAGAAGTTCAAGAGGAAACCTTAAAGTTTAAGGGTTAGATCAGAGCAATGAATATCTCTGTTAAATAAAAAGATAAGGTTATGATGAGTAAAGTTGGCCACTCTCATTTCCTTTCTTGGCTGCCACATCTGTTGCCGTTAAATGAGTTGCAGTTTTTCACTGAAGTAGTACAAAATCAGTCACCTTTTCCTACTAGAGGTTTTAACGTAATTTCTTAAGATGAAATTGTGGTTTACATGAAAACGTCTGTTTATGTGCTGATTTTCCACATGCAACATTTTAAACATATCTGGTGTCAGCCAAATGTGACTGACAGTAGAGATCTTGGACTTGCAGTAGCTCTTATGCAAGTGGGTGGGAAGCAAAAAAAGTGTGTTTCATAGTTCAGTGCCACATGAGGGAAGACTTGGAGTGCGAGATCAACCTTTATCAGACATCAGGTAATCCACAAATGCTTTTAACTTAGACATAAATCTACAGGAAATGAAATTAATTCATAGCTGCAGAGAGCTTTTTGCTTGTTACGTGGATGCTGTAATTAGTTTTCTTCTCTGTTCTACATATCTGTGCCCAAGTCTGAAACCATGAACGAAACTGAGTCAGTTTACATTTTAATTTGTATAAATGTGGCAGGGTTTTTTGTGTCACTAAGATTTGTTCAGTCAGAGAGAAAACAAAGGTGGTAAAAAGTCTGTAAACATCCCACCTCCTGCCCTGTGTTTACTAAGTTGTCCGACTTAGGCTTAGCTCTGCATTAGTACTTTGTGTGTGTGTGATCTGGGTATCAAAAGAGAATTAGTGTGTTCTTGAAACTATTATCCGCCAGTGAACACTGAATAAGATGCGTGTACATACATTACGTTAAATACTTGGAAGAACTTAAGAGTTACCATTTTGGGTCAGAAAGAAGAGATACCTTGCGTAGTATTTTGTCTCTGTGGACAGTTAGGAGTGAACACCTAGGCAACAGCAGAGGAACACAGCATACATAGTATCTCCATGAGTGGTCCCTCCTCTCCAGTCCAAGGACCAACAGAACCAAATATGCCTGGTGCATGTTTAGTAATCTCTGTGAATTTCATTAACTTCTCCGGCCTTCTCGTGACCCTGCATGCATTTTTATTACTACCATTCTGTAGCAGAAGAGTTTTGTAAGTTAAATAGCTTGCATGAAGAGCTGCTACCATTTGTTTGCTTTGACCATCTTTCAGATAGCATGCTGATTATGATGGGGATGGTTGTTTTTGTTGGCCTTCCTGTCAATGATCGGTTTACTTTGGGTTTGGTGTTTTGGGGTTTGGTCTGATTTTCAGGTGCCCGGTTTCTATGTGAGATTTTTGTTGTCAGCAGCAAAAAGTATATAAAAACTGAACAATGAGAAAAGGACCTGAAGCAAAGGTCTTTCTAAAAGTTTTGCTCTCAGTTTGATTGATGGAGTTTGTGTCATGTTTCACACAGTGTTACTACTACTGTTTTGGCAAGCCAGCAGGCAAGATAGCTCAAATGAAATTTCTCTCTTCTGCTCCTTTGAGCATGGCAACTAAACACATGCACTATTCTTGGCCTTAGAATGTGTCATTTAAAACTCATAATTTCCAGCTCTGAATATCTGTTTGTCATCTGAAGCAAATAAAATGCATGGGGTGGAAAATGTCATGTGAGTACTTCATATTCGCCTTTGTACCTGCTGAAGTTCTGTTGAGCGTTGCATGGAGTGCATACTGAAGAAACAGGAGACTGAGGTTTTGAAATGGTATCAATCATATGTTGTTAAGCAGCCTGTGTACTCTGTAGTGTATCCTTTCATAGATTGACAGTGCCACTACCTTCCCTTGAACGTCTCCCTAGATAGGCTGGCACAGGTACTGAACTGGGAGAGCTCCGTGACTGCTTATCACGTGCTCCATCAGGACATGTAAAGCATTATTCCACAGTATCCCTTGTGTAGCATATGAAGAAAACATTTAATGCACATTACAGTTTTAAGTTTTTGCTCTTGATCTATGCCAACTGATTTCATGAAAATATGCCGTTGTATTATTAAAATTATTCTTTAATGAAATTTTCTTCTTTCAATACCAACCTTTCAGACTCTTATCTCACTGCAGTGTACTTTATCGTGCTGCAGACTGTGCCCAGTTGTTCTTACACTTTTTATAAACGTAGAGGAAGTTAGAAAGCAGAAGGACACCAATTTGAAGGAACGCAGTTCCTTATTAAAATAATGTTTATCAAGCCCACAAGTATTTGATTTTAGCTGCATCTATTAAAAATCTATGAGACCCTTTCCTAGACTGTAGATCTGGGACATCACGCCTGATCTGTTGGTAGGTAACTCCAGTTGTCAGTAACCTTCCTTATTAAAAAATACTTCAATAATTAGTCTGTATTTGTCTAGTTTGGGCTTAATGCCTTATACATCCCTTGGCTAAACGAAGGATCAGATTGTTCTCAGAAAACAAGCAAACAAATGAATAGCAGAATGATGATGAACAGGGCTGATAATGGTTATTTTTCTAAACTATTTGCTATTAGTCAGGGGATTAATGCTGACTTCTTTTTTTTAATTTGGTCATGTGATCTTCTATTGTTTTGAGATAATTTTTTCAAATGCGTGCACAAATACATATATTAATTCAGCTTCTGTTATTGACCAAGTTCATAAACTATAAAGTGATGCTGTTAGTTTGATTAGTGAGTTACTGAACATTCCAGTTTACCCCATCACTTGAGGTCACAAATGTGATAAATGGATACTTCTCATGACCCAAGAAGAATGCACACAGTTGTAATACATGCACTCGTGCTCTCCCTAGTTCTGTGTTCTCATTTATGTAAGAACCTATGAAACTCATTGCTGTGTCATGCCAGGAGTTGTGTATATATATTTTTAGTGTGGATGTGTACATTCATTAAAAGACATGGGGGGGTGGGAAGAAAAAGAGTTTAAGAATATATTGGCCTGCTTAAGTGTACAGGGGGCACAATTTTTTTGGTCAGTCCCTTAAAAGGCCACTTTACAGCTATAGCAAACAAATTGGCAAAAATGAAATTGCATCATATGTCCTCTAGAAGGTTTCACCATTTTCTGAGTTTGTTTATTATATATTATTTATGCAGAAAAAGAGGGGGAAAACCCCAAATAAGTAAACAAATCAAGCACCCTGCTGTAAAAAGGGTAAGATTTTTTTTTCTGTTTAAACTTCTGACATGTCCTCAATCATGTTCTACTTACACAATAAATAAATGCTTGTTTAATTGTATTTTAAAATTCATAGAATGTAGTTCTGTATCTAGTTTTAAGATCAGTTATCTTGATTTTTCCTATACTTTTTTTCCCTCTCATGGGACACAAGTATTAACATTCATTACTGTGATGTTCTATCTATGTTTTTGTGACAGTTTGGAATATGAAGATTTACCATTTGTTTAAGAAATACCTACATTTAACATCTTGTCTGTGCTGTTTCTCCAAGGGATGCAGTGGGGGCTAGAAGAAAAAAGGCAGTCTTTAAAAGACCCAAAAAGGTGCCTATGTACCTTCCATGTTTCAGGTGCTCAGACTCTCACAACCATACGTATGTAAACAAGGAATCCTCGCAGTGCAGATTTCTGCCAAGGCAGTTTTTGTTCACTGGGTGATTTTGTGGTTCCTTACGTTTACAGAACGTAATTGTAGTATTGTCTCATGGATTTTGTAGACATGCTGCCCTGTGGATCTGAGTCAGCTGCATTTTACAGATCTCTGCACTGTATTCTCCGTTAACTTCAGAAACCAAGTCAAGATTTAGGAAAAAAGAGGATTCTGGGCAGGCAGGGAACAGGACCCTGATGGGCTTCAGTCAAACACAAATATAATTACAGGGGACCAGACATTTTAAACATGGTGAAATCATGTATGATCGCAGGTCATCATACAGTTCCTTTCATTAATACAGTTGGATCTGTCTTTGTTACCTATTCCTTTGCCTACTGAAGAGTTTTTCAGAACTTTATTATTCTGATGTTAAAAAAACTATTAATTCGTTTCCAGTCTGAGGCATGGATATTTCCAAGTGAGATTTGTAATGTGTATCACCTTTTAAACTAATTGAATCTTTAAGCATCTGGAACACCAGTTTGCTTGCTAGTGGTACATTATTGCCTTCTCAGCTGCTTTCGAAGTCTGTCTGTATGTAGAAAAAACTCAGGGAAATAAAAAAGGAATCTCTTTCAATATATAATTGAAATTAAGAAAATTCTTAATCTGTTCTACTGTAGAATGAAGGGGGCTTAGCCAGCAGTCTAGATGAGAGATTTCAAGGAAGCCCTGTAGAAATATGCCAAATACTATGATTATTTTCTTCCAACCAGTGTAAGTACAAAAGGAAAACCTTAATAATCAACTTGATTAAAAAAATAAAATAGCAGTATTATCATCTTATTTAACCAATTTAAATTCATCTTTCAGTTTATGTATCATTAGCAAGGTTTCCCTTAACATCCAATTATTCTTAATTTAGTTGTAAACTGAATGCTATGTTGAAAAAATAAAAATATATTGAGAAAAAACCCCAAACTAACTTTGTTAGTTTTGATTAGAGAATATTTTTTCCTTAGATGAGAAACAGCATCAAGGAAGATGAAATGTGCATGTGTCTGAGCTAACTCTAGCTAACTAGAAAGAATTGTTTGTCGTTTTACTGCTTTGCATTTAGTATTGCTCCAGAATGCTTGTTCTGTTAATACTTCACTTGAAAGTAGGTTAAAAGTCATGTGTTTGAAATGATTATCTACTTAGTCTAGTGACTCCTAATAATGTGCCTGCGTGCCTGTCAGAACGTTTAGCTGTGGAAGAAATATGCCTAGTCACATTACATTTTTCCATAAATCTTTTATGAACTAAGAGAGTGTTTTTATAGTGTAAATGTGTTATCAATTCAATACTGTGCTGCTATTGTGCCCTCAAAAGTTTTGAATTAAATCTAATTAATATTTAATTTACGACTTGATCTGAAGTTGACTGGATTTTTTGAAAATGGCCTTTCATAGAAGCCTTTTCCCTGACTATGCACCCTGAGTTTTCCTTTTCTTAGTACCATGTGAATCTAGAGAAACGTCCATGTTTCCTTGCCTTTAGAAATGCTGGATATGTTTTAATTCCATCTTTTTCTAATGTTGTCAGGGTCCACAATTTGTAGGATAGCCAGAATCTGTTGCCTTTATGCCTAGAATTCATAATTGCTTGTTAGAATAGTTGATACAATAAACTTCTGTTGATTATATGTTTAGTGGTGTAAAACCACTGAACTATAATTTAAAAGTTGTTCTTGCGTTTTTGGGGACAGGAGGGAACTGTAATTAATGTAAAGCTCTCCCTGTCAACACTGTAATGGATGGAAATAAATGAACATGTGTGGGACATGTGACTGTTGAGTTATTGTGTTTGTGTATTAATTTGTGAATAACAATTTTAACCTAGAAAGGAGATGGAAACTGGACTAGGCATGTACACTGTGCATGTGTTGGTTGCCATTTAGGTAGGAATTCATGTAGAAAGCCAAGTATATGGCCATACATGTATGTATATTGCTGTGCCAAGTGTTTTTACTTCGGTATGAAAATACGACATATACCTCAATTAAAACAGCTCGGTTAATAGAAACCTAAGTACTCTCTTTTAAAACCATTTTTACTTGAATGCTGAATTGTTTTTTAGATAGGAGGCTGTTCTCAGGTCAGGAAGGTCTGCGCTGCGGCTTGCTGGGAACAGGGAGAATGCATGGGAGGAGCAGTCTCGCTAAGCTTGGCCTCTGTTCGGGGGGGCCTTGACATCCAGACAGGGTACTAAGCTACAGAAGAGCCTTTTGTCCCACTCAGTGTAGCAGTGTGGGTTTTGTTTGTTTGTTTGGTTTTTGTTTGTTTTTGTTTGGTTTTTTTAAAATATCTTGCTTAGACAAGGGATAGCATAGCATAGGTGACCTAAATTTTATCCTGAGGAATCACATTTGGAGTTCTACAAGAACCCCAGAATCTCATTTTGTTTGTGTATAAAAAATATCTAAATATTTCACAGTATTTGTGTTTCCTCTGGTATACATGTGAAGAAATTACCTGTCCTTTTCTGTCTCCACAGTAACAAAAATATAGCAGCGAGGTACCTAGATCCCTTGCTCCTTAGGGGTGTGCGAGCAGTGCTTTAGGCTAGGCTGACGCAGAATGAGCGGGGTTGAGCGGCTGCCAAGACACGCCTGTGCTCAGGGCACGAGCCTGAAGGCCAGCTCTGACTCCATGGGTGGAAGGGCAGTGGGCAAAGGCTCCGGTGTAGATAGCTTCACCTGCGTGTCCCTTTAGGAAGTAACTATTACCCTACAGCTGTCAGTGCTGACATCCAGTTGCTGGGCCTTTTCAGAGTGACCTTGGCGGTTCGGTGATAGAACGGAGGAGAGCGTTTATGCAGTACAACGCAGGCCGTGGTGTGGGGGCAAAAACAATTAAGTGCCTCACAGACGACGACTCCTGCCCAACAGCGGTGTCTTCAGCTGCCACCACTTGGCTCTGACCACGGCACATCTGACTCTGCAGGCAGGACTGGGCAGGCCAGGACTGTTGTATTCTGTTTCAGTAGAAAGTTGCTCAGGTTAGTTAACACCGGTGCTTTTCAAGGAACCTGTTTAGTTTCCTACTAGAACACTTATGCTGCAGGTCAGTGGTCTCCAAACTTTTTGATCATGCACCCCTGTCAATAAAATTCCCACATGAAGCTTATTGTAACTAAACATTTTTCATAATTAAAAGCATTTTTAAAGTCAGCTTTCTAAGTGTTTCTAATATAATTTTTTTAAGTCCTTTTATTTGTATACATGTGTTTCCTTCAAGAAACCACACGCTCTGAACTGAGGTTGTGAAATAAAACTCATGAACTCACAGCATTTCTGGCATTGAAGAGGAGTTCTGTCAGGTTTCTTCCATTTAATAGAAAAGTGGTGGTGTATTTTTTTTTCTAATAGACTGAAAAGATGACTAGTAACATGACAGAAATAGAAGGCAGATATTTCATGTTGTAATATGGAAAGGGAAGAAATTTTTCTCGTATTCCTAATTAAGATAATAATGTGATTTTTGCTTAGAAGAATGCTTGGTCAAAGGAACAAATAAAATACTGAGAAATTTGGTGGGTGGTGTAGGAGTGGAGAGAATTACATGCAAAAATTGGAAAGCATGGACTTTATGTCATTTGTAAACTTAATCAGTTAATGAATGTTTGGAATTTCAGAAATGAAAGTATGTAGTGATGTCTTTAGTTCTGGCCATGAGTAGTAATAAAATGTTTGTGATTGAATAGTAAGTGCTGGCAAGAAGGCTATGGCAGCTTGCACAATATAATGAGCAACTGCAAGTTTATCTGCATTGTACCTTTCCCTTCGTCACTTAGTGGCTCGTAAGCTTGAGGGATTTTTGGAGGAATCTGAACTAGTTTTGTTGTGAAGAAAGATAATTTTAACTGTAACATTAGTGGAAATTCTGTAAGAAACGGAATTATATGAGTAGGACAACCAAACGTTTTGTGAAATATATTGTTTTCTGTATTTGGTGTATGGCCGATTGTAAATCAGAGAACACTTTGATGTGAAAGGATTCCTTCTGTAACCCACTTACTGTCTAAAATGTGAAACAGGGAGCATTTAATGTGAAACGTTGTCTGTTAAACTGCTGTCTCAGAGAATTTTATTTTAGGTACATTGGTGCATGACTTCCCAGGTGAGTTTTAACAAGTTGAAATACATCAAGAACCTGGTAGGGACTTCAGGCAATCACTGGAATGGGCTCCTGTTAGTTGACTTCCTCACTTGTTCCAAATACTGTATTCATTTTCTTTTCTAAAGTCTGGAGAAATGTTAACTTTTTGTAAGAAAGCTACCACTTTAGTCTGGCATTTCTTTCTGCTTCTTAATTGCAGTGTTTCTGTTTTCAAGGGAACAAAGGAAATTGAAGGTGAAGAGGAGTCTGGTTTAATTCCGCCTGCAGAAGTATTCGCTCCTAAAAGCCTGGTGTTGGTGTCCAGACTGGATTATCCAGAAATTTTCAGGGTAAAGAATTTGAAATTGCCATTTATAATATATGTCAGCAGACAAATCTGTTTTTAATGAGTAGTGGTGACAGCACTTTTGATTTAAAACATCACAGGATTGATTTGGGAATTCAAAAGCAGAAGTAGGCTTAGATTGAACTAGATAAAATTCAGTGTCTGTGACAGCAAGTAGCCCCATAGGTTGAAGCAATGCTTTTTTTTATCCTCCCAGCAGTTTTAGATCTACATGGGAGATGAAACAGAGATTTTTCTGGGCTCAATTTACTGTATAATGAAGGGAATTATTAGGATAAAACCAGACTTGCTCAGGTAAAACCAACACATTAACAATATTTTATTAAATGTATAATGGTAAATTAATAGCGAAATCCTAGTTTTCCTCCATATGTAAGGCAGAATGTCAGAGCCTCTTCCAGATCAAATTAAGATGCATGACAGAGATTTGGATTACTTTCAGCTGATGAAATATGGCTGATCTGAGATAAATGAAAAGCTTAAATTTTTATTAAGCTAATACATACTAAGAGAAAGAAATACAGTCCAGTTTACAAATCAAGGGAGGAAATCAGTCAACAATTAAGTTGTCATTAGACATTAAGAATGACTGTACCGAGGGAGATTAAAAGTCCACGTAGCCCAGTATTTGGTCTCTGATAGTGACCTGTAGTGAATGCAAAGCAAAGTGTGTAAGAATAGGACAGGCTGTAGAAATAACTCTACAAAATACTTTGCTAATGCAGTGTGAACCATAGTTAAATGACATCCTGAACCAGAGGTGACAGTTGTGTGGGTTTTTTCATATGATTTGTCCAGTTTCTTAATGTTCAGATTTTACAGCAACCCATGGCAAGGAGTTTCAAGCTTAACTATGTGTTATATGAAATGTTACTGTTGGAATTATTTCTAAGAGAATTCCTAAAATACTTGCTGAATTATCAAAATTATAGCAGTTAAAAAGCGCCAGAAGGATGCTGTGGAACAGGGATGTATTTCTTCTTTTCCAAAGACTCCTTAGATTGTGATTTAAATAATCTTACATTAAATTATTAGTAAAAATGTGATTTCTTAATCAAAACTGGATCCGTAGAAAAATATGGAAATGATGAAAAATATATTTACATTGAATTATTAAAATAAAGAATGTTGATTAAATAACATAAGTAATTGTTGATCCTTGATGGTAGTTTTAGAACAAGCCTCAGAAGTTCATTGATTCATTCGTGTTCTACTTTGGAAACCAGTCGGGTTTAGGTCCATAGAATTGAAAGCACATTTGAAGCTATGTTGATTTTATAATTTTAAAAAGTAACTTGTAGTAAAGCACTTCTTGTATAATGAAAAAAGCACAAATATTTAACATCTAGTTGCTTTTAAAAAAAGGATATACCTATGCCTGTCAGCACATATATCCCTTGTAAATAGCCAGGGTACTTTTTTAAAATGCACGTTTGTTTCTGTAGCTAATTACTTTGTCTTCAGTTGGAAAGTACTTCACAAAAAGAATAACTATTAAGACACATTAATTTTAAAATATATATGCATATATCCCGAAGTAATTGGATATCTGCCTTCCCTGTAGAACAGTCTGATATATTTTTGTCTACCTTTCTAGGCTTGCCTTGGCCTGATCTATACTGTGTATGTGGACAGCCTGAACGTGTCACTGGAGACTCTCATTGCAAATCTGTGTTCATGCCTTGTCCCTGCCTCTGGAGGGTCTCAGGTAAATGGAAAAAAAGGGTATTTTTCCTGTTAATTTAATTTATGAAGAAAACAATAATAAATTCTTGAAATATTTTTGAAGAAAAAAAAAAGATCATAGTTCAGCTGAGTGCTTTCCCTGTGGCCTGTGAGTGCTTTCCCTGTGGCCTGTCTTCTAAAGACAGCTAAAATTCCATTCCAGGATAAGGTCAGAGGGTTAATTTTGTCACTGTGTTGGCTTTTTACAAGGCACAGTAACAAATCATGCAGTTTGTGTAAGTTGAATTTTTAATAATAATGTGTGTTCAGGAATATTTCTGCTTGCTACAGGATTTTTAAAGGCTTTTTCTTCTTTGCCATTTTTTAACATGTCCTTCACTTCAGTTGATTTACCCTTGTCTTTTCCTTGATGGAGTTCTGGATTCCCCATGTCTTTTCTTTGGTAACGCTTTTAAATTTCTATTTTAATAAATTTTGGTTTTAAAAAGCTAAAAACGTAACTTGGACATGGTTTTCTCAGAAGTCATTAAATATTCCAGGTGGCCCATGTATTCAAAAGTAAGAAGAAAGTTTTCCAGCAACTACACTTCTTTCTGCTCTTTACCTATGCTTTCTGTGAGCAGAAAGTCAGGTTTATTGGTTTAAATTATTCCTATACATTTGTGGGTTTCTAAAGAGCCAGTTGCGTCTTTTTTGCTTGGCCTTCATTTTATGCTGTGACACTACTGGGAAATCATAGTCATTATCATGAAACATACCTGGAAACTAAGTATGCAAATGGCAATATTTTAAAGTTGATTCCATACACATTTTCTCACACTTCCCACCCACCCAC